>NC_064811.1:197922400-198191270 GCF_023721935.1 Panthera uncia | reverse complement strand
CCCCTCCTTCCCACCCCCCATCAACCCTCAGATTGGTTTCAGTTTTCAAGAGTCTCTTATGGCTTACCTCCCTCCCTCTCTGTAACTTTTTTCCCCCTTCCCCTCCCCCATGGTCTTCTGTTAAGTTTCTCAGGATCCACATAAGAGTGAAACATATGGTACCTGTTTTTCCCTGTATGACTTATTTCACTTAGCAAAGCACTCTCCTATTCCATCCACATTGCTACAAAAGGCCATATTTCATTCTTTCTCATTGCCACGTAGTATTCCATTGTGTATATAAACCACAATTTCTTTATCCATTCATCAGTTGATGGACATTGAACAAGATATAAAGAAATGGAAAAACATTCCATGCTCATGGATTGGAAGAATAAATATTGTTAAAATGGCAGTACTACCCAAAGCTATCTACACATTCAATGCAATCCCAATCAAAATTGCACCAGCATCCTTCTCGAAACTAGAACAAGCAATCCTAAAATTTGTATGGAACCACAAAAGATCCCGAATAGCCAAAGTAATATTGAATAAGAAGACCAAAGTGGGAGGCATCACAATCCCAGACTTTAGTAGAATAGTTCTTACTGGATTGACTAAACTAACAAAATTATAAAGACAAATATTTTTGATGCCATGGAGAAAAACGGTCTAATCTTTTGCTGATGGTAACATAAACTTATATATGATTATAGAAAGAATTTTGGTCATTTCCAATAAAATGGAAAGGTCCTATAGAATGTGACTACAAATTTTACCTCTAGATTTGTATATCATGATCAAAGACACCTTTGCACTTACATGGGAGAACACATTTAGAGGAATATTTGTCGCCATTTGGAGAAATTCTGCATGTTCTTCAGCTGGGGTTTGGATAAGTAAATTGAGACACAGACACACAAATAAAATGATTAGAATAGATACGAACATTTCAACGGTTAAAAATCTAATATGAAAGTTGAGGTTCATGTTACGATTCTTGACAATTTTTCAAAAAGCAATTTCATATATTATTGTAGGTAGCAATGAACATGGTAAAAGAATAAAATATTCATGGGCAAGAAAGGCACATCAATATCAAGAGAGTGATTCATTTTGACAGATGTAGGCGGGAAGGGACTGCGATGGTAGATGGTGATGGTTTCACTGCGTCTGTAAAGTTTTATTTCTTTAATAACAAAAAGGAAGGGTACAGATGGAAAACTGTATTTGTTAACTACGGTTGATAGAGGCATAGGATTCTATTATATCACTTTTTCTGTTCTTCCGGAAGTTTGAAAGGCTTTGATGATGAACTTAATTGTGGTTCCATTGGCAGCATCAATAGAGATCTTCTCTCAAATGTCTACATCATCCCATACAGTCTGCATCCCACTTGCACATTGTATTGCTTTTCACTGGTTGCCATAGGAAAGCACTATCAACTCGGTGACTTAAATCAACAAAATTTTGTTGCCTCATCATTATAGAGGCTGTGAATTGAAATCAAGATGTCAGCAGCGCCATGCTGCCTCTGAAAGCTTCAGGGGAATCGTTCCTTGCCATTTTCTAGCAGCTGGTGGTGTGCTGGCAATCTTTGGCATTCCTTACCTTGTAGCTGCATAACTTGTGGCCCCATAACTCTATTCCCTGTCTTCACTGTCACATGGCCTGCTGTGTTCCTTGGCGTATTCACATGGCCATTTATAAGGACATCTGTCCTATTGGATTAGGGTCCACTCTACTTCAGGATGAACTCAGCTTAACTAATTAGACCTGCAGTGATCCTGTTTCCGAATAAGGTTATATTCCAAGATTTGGGGGATTAAGATTTCATATTCTTTTCTGGGGAGACACAATTCAATCCATAATGCATATATAATATGCCTAGCTAAATGTGACAAATCTACCTACGATAGAGTAGAACTTAGCAGCCACACAGGAGTTTTTGAATCTTCATGAATTTTCCCAACCTCGTAGAAAGACATGTTCCACTTCTTAGGAAATATCTCCTTCTTTCTAGATGGCTTGGGCTGTACATGCAGGGATTTCTTTATGGAAAGAGAAATTCTGTTCAATATTTTATTTTTCACCATTTTATGTCTTACCTTTAGGTCTGTGATCCATTTTTAAGTTAATTCTTCTGAAGCGTGTAAGGTCTGTGTCTAGATTCTTTTTGCATTTGTCCCAGAATTGTTTGTTGAAGAGACTATCTTTGATCCACTGTGTTGCCTTTGCTCCTCGGTCAAAGATCAGTGACTATATGTGGGTCTATTTCCAGGCTTTCTATTTTTATTCATTGATTTGTCTATGGTTCACTAACATCCCACAGTCTTGATTACTATAGCTTTATCCTAGGTGTTGAAGGTGAGTTAAGGCATCCTTCAACTTTATTTTGACTCTTTAACGTAGCGTTGACTTTCTTCTTCTTTAATACTGTGGTGACTCTTCTGGGCCTTTTGCCTCTCCATATAAACTTTAAAGTCAGTTTGTTAATATCCGCAAAATAATTTCCAAGGATTTTGACTGCCATTGCATTTAGCCTGTAGATCAAGTTGAGAAGAACCGACAACTGGCAATATTGATTCTCCCGATCCACACACATGAATATCTCTCCATGAATTTAGTTCCTTGAACTTGTTCTTTAGAGTTTTGTGGTTTCTTCATATAGGTGTTGTACATATTTCGTTTTGAACCTGTTTGTTAGATTTATGTTTAAGTGTTTCATTTTGGGGCTGCTAATATAAATGGCATGATATTTTTTAAATCAAATTTCAGCTGCTCGCTATTGGTATGTAGGAAGACGATGTACTTTTTTGTATTAATCTTGCATGCTGTAACCTTGCTATAAATTCCAGCATAAATTAATTCCAGCATATTAATTCCAGCATAAATTTTTTTGGTCAATTCCTTCAGATTTTCTACAGAGATGATCATGGCATCTGCCAAAAAGACAGTTTTATGCCTTCTTCCTCAGTCTTTATGCATTTTATTCCATTTTCGTGGCTCGTTCCTCATCAAGGGCTTCAAGTACGATGTTGAAAAGGAGTGGAGATAGGCAACATCATCCCCTTGCTCCCGATCTTAGTGGGGAAGCATTGAGATTCTTGCCAGTAAGTATAATATTAGGTGTAGTGTTTTGTTTTGTTTTGCTTTTGTAGGGAGCCTTCATCAAGTTGAGATGGCTCCTCTCTTTTACTAGTTCACCAGGAGTTTTGCTTATGAATGAGGGCTGCATGTTTTCAAGTGCTTTTTTGTATCCATTTCTTTTTTAGTCCGTGATGTGGTGAATTACATTAACTAATTTTCAAAGGTTGAACCAGCCTTGCCTAATTGGGATAAATCTCACACAGTCGTGGGGTTTATATCTTGTTCATCTTGTTTGGATTCCATTTGCTAATGTGTTGTTGAAAAGTTTTGAATGTATGTTCAGGGAGAGATATGGGTGTATATATATATATTTTTTTCTCTTCTTTTCTTTTTTATTCTTGTAATGTCTTTGTCTAGTTTCACTAGTAAGGCTTCATAGAATGACGCCTCCTAAAATGAGATAGGAAATAATCCCTCTGTTTCTGTCCTCTGAAAGAGATTGTAGAGCATTGGTGTAATTCATTCCTTAAATGTTTGATAGAATTTAAAACAAACCAGGGAACACCAGGGTCTGGGGCTTTCTGTTTTAGAAAACTGTTAATTATTCACTCAATTCCTTTAATGGATATAGGCTGGCTTGTGTGGGTTTTGTAGCTATTGTTGGTTTGTTTCTACTTCTGTTTTGTGGTTCTCATGGAGATAGTTTGTCATCTAGGTGGTTTGAAATGTTGTCCATAGGTTTTTATTCGTGCTATCTAGCTTCTATTTCTGATTTTCTGTGGAGAGTCAAGATTAGAAAATTACCAGCCAGTTGCCATTCTCGAAGGTTCTTCCTCTCTGTCATCATTTAGCTGACTTGGTAGCATTTCACTTCATTTAAAATATTTCATTAAAAACACATTTCTCGGGGCACCTGGATGGCTCAGTCATTAAGCATCCGACTCTGGATTTAGGCTCAGGTGGTGATCTCATAGTTGTGAGATCGGGCCCCGCATCATTGTGTTCCATGATGAACATGGGGCCTGCTTAAAATTCTTTCTCTCTCTCTGTCACCTTCAGCCCCTTCCCCACTCATGTGTGCTCTCTCTCTCTCTCTCTCAAAAAAAAATAACAAATTTCTTAAAAAAATTTTTTTGCTAGAATGTAGAGTTAACAAGAACAATATCTTTATTTTTTTTTCACTACTATTCTAGCTAGGCATAGAATAGCACCTGACACATATTTTTGACTAAATAAATAAATATATAGATTCTTAATGTCATTATTGCATACTGTGATAAAATATTCATTTCAGCTTAAACTTAATTGGTCTCCAATGTTAAGTTCATAGGAGTAGAATTCATCACAGGGAATGTAAAAATTTAAGGCCTTTGATAATAATTACTAAGTTGCTTTGTGCTAATAATTAGACAAATGAACTGAAAGTGACAAAAGGCAACATATGTAAAAGGCTATCAGGAAATCGATCAGATTGGATCAGCTGGTATTTTGTGTCTGGCAGATTTGGTCCAGGTCATAGTAAGTCTTAAAATCAAAGCACATGCTTGTCCTGGGGATTGAAGGAAAAACCAAAGATGTCATAAGTAGGGAGATAGAGTAATTACAATGGTGTGCGCTTTGTATTTACTAAATAATGTTGTGGATTAAGTCTAATAGTAAATCAGCTGGCTATTCTTGAATCTAGAGGTCTACACTGCATTAGGTTGAAGAAAGTCTTCATTGAATTCAAAGTGGATGTATAGCATTCTTCTTTTTACCTAAATGATAAGACAGAAAAAACCCACCTTACAGTGAGGATATTAATAACCATTCTTTACATGCACAGTAGTAGATTCCCTGCTCAAAGTTTGCCTTTATTGGTAATATAATGATATAAAATTAAATTTCCTCTTCTCCACTGTCAGGAACATTTTTATGAAATTAATAGTGCTCCCTCAGCTTTCTTGTGATTCGTGTCAGCCTGCTATATCTTTCTCATCCCTTGACTGTTTCGTTCAGCTTAGTCACACTTATTAACCTACCATCATTACGTTTTATACACAGTGATATCTAGTGTTCTTCTCAAGGGGACGTGACTTAGCGCATCATGTGAATAAAAAGCCAAGTAAGATATTCAAAAGGATCAAAAATTGTTATAAGACAGGAACCTAGGTAAATCAGTCATTTGAACAACTGCCTTTTGGTTTAGGCTCAGGTCACAAGCCCAGGGTTGTGGGATCGAGCCCCACGTGGGGCTCCGTGCTGAGTGTGGAGCCTGCTTGGGATTCTCTCTTTCTCTCCCTCTGCCCTTCCCCTGCTCATTCTCTCTCTCTCTCTCTCTCTCTCTCTCTCTCTCTCGCAAATAAAAAAAATTAATTGTTATAGGTCCTCCATCTTTGTCTCTAGACTTTATGGTAACATCATCGTTACACAGAAGTTTTCAGAACGTAGGCTCAGGTGATACTTTTCTTAGCATCACTACTGACTAGACTCGGCACGACCCTCCTCCCCGGTCCCTTTCTTATTCTTTCTTGTCTGGCGTCAGTCATTGTTGCTTAAACTATTTCCGGATTTCTTCTTTTTTCTTCTTCTCTTGGTGCTTCTGTTGCCCCTGTGTCTACGTTGTGTGACTGCCCCAGTCTTACACGTTCTCTTCCACCATTTTTATTTTCTCTTTGCATGGCAGTGGAGAAGCTTCTCCTGATCCTTTGGATTCCTTCTTAGGGTTTCTACATTTGTGCTTATATTGCCCATGTGTTTTGCATGTTGTCCACTCTCTTCCTTACGGCCCTTGGCATATTAACCACGGTTGTTCTACATCCCAGGCTGAACAATTCCAACAAATCTGTCTTATGTGAGTCTGCTTCTGCTGTTTGCTTTGTCTCTTTCAACTGTGTTTTCTTTTAGTATGTCTCTTAGTGTGTCTCTTTCATCGGGTGGTGACCAGTGGTCTGCCCTCTGACCGCAATGACCTGATGGAACTAAGAAGAGTTGTTGGTTCTCATTGGGTTCAACTTTCTAGTGTGAGGGTGGGAAAGGCAACTTCAAAGCTCCTTCCATGCTGGGCTTGGGGTGCAAAGTTCAAGAATCATTTTATGTGTCTTACGGAATAAGTTGAGAAGCAGTTTGAAACTAACAACAGTGAATCATGTAGGCATTAGGAGCTCAACCCCTTTGGAGTCGAGTTTTAGAGAAAAAAACAAAAACATTGCAGTTCCTCTGACCCAATTTCTTCACTGTAACGATGATTAAGGTCCATAGGGATTAACTGACTAGTTCAGAGAAGTCAGCACGTTTTCTGTGGCAACATCAGGATGTAACTTAAGTTAACCATTCTTTGGCCATGACTTTTCAACCAAAAATTACACGTTTCAGCACAAGCCTTGGAAAGGGCTCTTTGCCTCTATAGGAGAGGCGTGACAATATCAATTATATGGTCAGAAAGACAAGGGTAAAACACATGAGAAGTACCTTCAGAATATGAAAGTGAGTAATCCTGAAGTCTAATTACTTTGAGTATGATTTGGGGAATTCGTTTTCTTTTTATTGTCACAAGCCTGATAAGTAGGTCTTTGAATTTTACTCTGTCTCAGTTCCTAAGCTACATGACGTAATTAGATCTCAGGCTAAAAATCACTAGTGAATATATATGTAATCAGTAGAGCCGGGTCCCTGAAGAATGCATGGCTTGGCCACAATCTGACACACAGAGCAATGTTATAGTCACAACTGTGGTTGTATTAATTAAAAATAAATAAACCAGTCGCATTCAATCGTTGCCAAACAGTAGCTTTCCATAGCATCAATTTTTATCAAAATGCAAATGTTCAAGCCTTTAAAATCCTAATTAGATTGGTCAACAAAACCAGAAATCTTTTGGCTAATGCTCCCTCCGGGGGATAACAAACACATCGATTCATCGGATCATAAACCATTTTACATTCATCTGATAGCAAAGGACATTCAGCGCCCGGGATCTTCCAGTGTCACAGGACAGAGTAAACTCTGTCCTAACAGCATTAGAAAAATGTGATAGCAGTGTTTTTTGCTCACAGTTTTTCCATAGCCTCTCTTCAGTTTTTTCTGCTATAATCTGTCGGATGCATTTCACTTTCCCACTGTGGTCTTAATTCTTTTGCCATAGGAGACATTTGCCTGACCTGACTTTGTATCCGTGAATTTTTAGTTGCCATGGCCAGTGAGAAAAAGCCATCTATTCTGCCGTGAGTCTTTATACAAACTTATTGGCTCAGTGTGAAAAAAAAAAAGGGCGGGACTTGTTATCTGCATTACGTCATTTAATTATCACACCTCTGCAAAGAACTTAGGATTCCTAAAGCCCCAGAGCAGCAATTTTGATGCAAATAAGTTGTTCAAGAGCCAGAGTGGGGGAGGGCAGCATTTCCCAACACGGTTGGTGAAAATATGCGCAATGTTTGGCGGGGATCTGTTCACCCCATGTGAGAATAAGGTCCTGACGTGGAATGCACCTGCATTGTGTTTGGTGAGATGCACTGTAGTCTACCTTTGAGTCTTGAGGTGCTAGCAGGTGTGGGTGGATTGGGAAAGGGAAGGTATGAAATTCCATTTTTTTGCGAATGCCTTTGAGAACTGAGATACTGCTTGGAAAAATGTTCTTGTGGAAAACAGAACACGGGCTTCTAAATAAAATTTGAAATCCAACCCAATGTTTAACAGTTACTACCTATTAGAAGTAGAGCAAAGCATTTAACCCCTGCATATATTAGCATAATTCCATTTTGACTGAGCTGTGGGGAAGAGTAATTACAACAAAACATTGAACAACACACTACCGTGCCAGGCACATTTTAATGTATCAGCAAGTTGATTGCCACACCTCAGCTAACAGGACACCCACTTAGTGACAGAGTAGGATTCAAACTCAAATCCCTCTAATGCCAACATTGACTTTTTTTTTCAGTTCTGCCTATTTTTAGACAAAATGAAAAAATAAAGGCAAGCAGTAGACATTTATGATGATAAAGCTTATATGCACCAGGGTACACACACAAGCGCACGTATACACATACACAATAGAATCTCTCCAAAGAAGATAAGTGTGCTAAAAGTTAATTATTGTTTAGAGAAATAAAGAGGAAAAAAAATATTTTCTTCTGTTCTATGTTTTCAGCCGGGACCCCTGTAACACGTGACAGGTTAAAGACAAAAGCATACGCATTTATTTAACATAAATTTTACACGACACGGGAAGGAAATGAGGAGCCAAGGTAGTATTCACAAGGAGCAGTTTTATGCCAGGCTGCTGAAGAATGGAGCTGTGGCCAGAAGTGATCCAGGCCAAGTAGATGGGGGACGTGGCCAAGACTGTCCCTCCAGATTCCTCTGTGCCCCTTCTCCTACAGGGGTGAGGCTGCTCTTTCTCCAGGTACAGGGTGGGGGGCACCTCTCCCAAGAGGAGTATAGGATCTGCTTCTGGGGAAGCCCCGACACCTGATATTTCTCAAGTTCCATCAGCTTAGATACCCAGTATGAAGGTCCACACTTTTGTGACCTACATTTGGGGTAGCATATTCTGAACCCTGTCAAAAATAAGCCTGGCCCAAGACTATTAATATACACCCAGGGTGTTACTTTTAAATTAACCACGGATGGTACTGAATTGTTGATGGCCCATGTTTACTTTAGTCCGTGCAGTCATTATTTTTAAATCCATTCTTATCATATTTGACTTCTAATTAGAGCAATTCAGTTCACATTTTACATGTATTGTTAATTATTGATACAGCTGGCTTCAAATCACCCAGTTTCCTATTTGTTTCCTTTTTAGTCTCCTATGCTACATTTCTTTTCATTTCCTTCTTTGGGATTAATGTTTATATTTTTATTTTATTCTATTATCTTTGAGATTATATACTTTATTTGTTTATAATTCTTGCTGGTTACCCTAGAGGCTAAAACATACATTATTCATTCATCAAAATCTAATGGAAAGTCATATTTTACCTCTTCCTGAGGCATTCAAAGATCTTGAAAGCTTTGAACCCTAGAAAGGTATGCATTTTATATTTTATTTGGAATTACGTGAATAATTTTTCAAAGACGGAAAGGAGTTTTAAAATGCCATAATATCCCTTAGCAGGATTTTTCTAGATATCTCCTCTGGCAAGGGAAACAAAAGCAAAAGTAAACTATTGGGACTGCACTGAAATAAAAAAGCTTTTACACAGTGAAGGAAAATATCAACAGAAGAAAAAGACAACCTCCTGAATGGGAGAAGATATTCACAAGGTATTCGCAATTAATATATCTGATAAGGGATAATAAACAAAACATATAAAGAATTTTTGCAACTCCACACACAAAAACCTAAATAGTCTGGTTAAAAACTGAGCAGAGGACCTGAATAGTTCCTCTATTTTTTAAAAAAATATATTAATGTTTATTTATTTTTGAGAGAGACAGATACAGAATGCGAGTGGGTTGGGGCAGAGAGAGAGGGAGACACAGAATCCAAAACAGGCTCCAGGCTCTGAGCTATCAGTTCAGAGCCCGATGCGGGGCTCGAACTCACGAGTTGTGAGATCATGACCTGAGCCGAAGTCGGATGCTCAACTGACTGAGCCACCCAGGCATCCCCTCTATTTTTTTTAAAGGATACATACAAATGGACAACAGACGCACGAAAAGATGCTCAACATCACTAATTATCACTGAAAGGCAAACCAAAACCATAATGAGAGACCACTTTACCCCTGTCAGAATGGTTAGATTAACAAAGGTAAGAAATAAGGGTTGGCGAGGAGGTGGAGAAAAAGGAACCTTCATGCACTGCTGGTGGGAATATAATCTGATTCAGCCACTATGGGAAAGAGTATGGAAGGTCCTCAAAAAATTAAAAACAGAAATACCATATGGTTCAGTAATTCCGCCGCTGAGTATGTCCCCAAAGAAAATGAAAAACACGAATTCAGAAAGATATATACACCCATACGTTCATTGCAGCATTATTTACAAGAGCTGAGACACAGAAGCAACCCCAAGTGTCCCTCCACAGATGAATGGAGACAGAAGATGTCATATATATAATATATCACTATATGATATAATAATATGTGCTATGGAATATTACGCAGCCATAAAAAAAGAATGAAATGTTGCCATTTGCCGCGACAACACGGATGGAGGTAAGTCGGACAGAAAAAGACAAATGTCATATGACTTCATTCACATGAAGAATCTAAAGAACAAAACAAATTCGTAAACAAACAAACAGCCAGCCCAGCTGGTGGAGACAAGCACAGAGCACACAGTGAACATTTACTCTTAAATTCACCTCCCTCACCCCATCCTGATGTGTCAGTCAGTAAGGAGGAGTCCGATTCTTGCTTTCACATGGCTTCCAACGTTTTGCCATTATTGCCACCGTAAAAGGGACTCTTTGCAGGAGTACGTGCTCACAGGAAGCACTTTCTTTGAGACTCCTCCCCATCCCAAATCTAGACCTAATGAGTAAGCTGTATCAACACAGAATAACCTGTTCAATATATCGGTAAGTCTGCTCTCGCCCTCGCCTTTGCGCAAATCCGTATTTGACTGCAAGAAGGAAGAGGGAGGTGACACTAGAGAAGAAATCACAGCAACTGCCTCTGGGACAGATGTTGTGGTTTTTTTTTTCCCCCCCGCTGTGATTTTTATTTTCAAAAAATAAACACAATTGTTAATCCCCTGAAAACACCAAATGTGGAAGACAGAGACCCACTTCTGACTTGGGCCCCGCCTGACAGGGGCGTGGGGGGGTGGTGATGCTAACCCTCTCCAGCCCATCTCATTTCCATGTTTCCCTGTCAGACCAGGGACAGGACTCTCGGTGGCTGCCACTGTGGAACGCTGCCCAGGTCAGTCACCTCCCAAACGCTAAGAAGATTGAGATGTCTTTAAAATGTGAGTTGGGGCACCTCTTGATACATAATTTTATTTTTAAAACTACAAGTAAAACATACATAGTAGGTTTTTACCATTGGCAGTTATTTGTTACCACGTCCCTTCTTTACCCTGGGCCTGAATGGATGTCTGTCACCCTTGTCCTGGAAGGAGGGAGGCGCAGCCACGTGGCTCCTGTGATTCGGTCCCCTCAATGAGACGACAGGAGGAACACAGGAGAGAGCCAGCTTCCGCGACCCTCCGGATGCAAGCTGATTGCCAATCACCTCTCTGGAAGGACTTAAGGACGTAACCCTGTGAACGTGGCCTTCCACCCAGAACTGACGGCCCGTTAACACGAGTGTCAGGAGGACAGCCAGTGACGGCCTCATGGAAAAGAGGGACTTCAAGAATGGAGACTTCTCCATGAGCACATCAGAGAGCATCTGCAAGAGCTTTGCAGACCCCCCCTCCAGGAGGACGCCATCAGCGTGCAGGGAAGGACGGACAGACAATACATATCAAATACTGCCAACTCCGGAGCCAGGCAAAGTCCCCTTTCTAACACAAGCAACGCCTCAAGCCCGTATCTTTGGTGTTGATTCCATTCGACAGATGAGGGACATATGCTGTGTCTCAGGCACACCATTAGGGTCACCCTTATGAGACTGGGCATTGTGATTGCCGTGCAATCACACATTTGAGGAGTGACCCTGGGATCACTGTGCTTTTGAGGTAGCTCCTGCTAATCCCAGAAATCAACCCCAGAGATCATTTGCGGGCCACTCATAGTGATGCATGGACGACTGGCTAACACCGCCGATGGAAAATCTTGGCACGAAAGGGGGGTTCACTGCCCGCATGACCGCGCCCGGCTCGTATGGAGATCCTCTATCGTGAAGAAACGCAAGGAAATCGTACGGAGAAGGAAGGTCCCCGTGTCCAGTACAGAAAGCTGTTTGTGCATGCCATTTTCCACGCTTTCTATTTATTTTCATGAGTTTCAAGCATAGTTCTTTAAAAGGGCGTGTTTTCTTTCCCTCTGAGACACTAGCTCACGAAGGAACGTTACATGGATTTTGGAAAATGCTTGATGAGTGAATGAAACAGAAAATACATTGACTCTTTGTTCATAGAGCATTTTATCCTGGTTCCTGTTACCTCTGTAATGATGTTTTTAGCATTCGGTTTACGCTTTGAGCAGCTACAGGGGCCCCTTTTACGTTTAAGTATTTGTTGTCAGACCACAGGTTTTTCTGTATTTAGGACCGATTTGGGGAATGACTTAAGAAATCGTGTTTTAAACCCTAAGACAGGTAAATAGAGACATTTCCCAACTGCAGTTCCATTTTCTAGTCTCTTCTTCACCTGACGTTGCGTGATTCAGCGGTGTGCATCTGCCCAGGTCCCGCACCACCCGCAGGCTTGACGGCACTGCAGTACCCATGCTAAGTTACCCGCGCCAAGCAGAGGGTTTGGGAATCGGAAAGCTCGCAGGGGTGCGTGTGTCTCCCACAGAATCCACTGGGAATGCGGAGACTGGCCCGGATCAGTGCCGAGCCCCAGCCGGTGCGGCGAGCCCTGCTGATGTGATCCTACCTTGTCAGCCCAGCCTGAGCACCGCAGGGGTGAGGTTGGCCTCGGCCTCCAGCGCTCAGGCCCGTGCACCCTTCTGTGCCCAGACGGCGGGACGACCCTGCACGGAAGAAGCAATCCCGTCCAAGCTCGTTCCCCTAATACAGTGCCGACACTAGGCTGTGTGTCTGTGTTTCTCCTAAGGGACTGTCATTTGTCCACCTTTGCATGGCTCGCCCATATGTTTTCTGTTCCGTGTGCTTTGTTTTGTTTGTAACATGTCCTGAAAGACAAAGTTGTATTTTGCCTTCTTTCATCTGCACACCAAAAAGCTACAGGAAAGTCACCATTAACGTGAGACATGTCTATGAGGGACAAGAGAGAGGCACTTGGCTGGCTCAGTGGGTTTAGTGTCCCACTTCTTTCTTTTCCTTTCCTTTCCTTTCCTTTTCTTTCCTTTCCTCTTCTATTCTTTTTTTCTTTTCTTTTCTTTTCTCTTCTCTTCTTTTTTTCCTTTCCTTTCCTTTTCTTTTCTCTTTTCTTTTTTCTTTTCTCTTCTTTTTTCTTTCCTTTCCTTTCCCTTCCTCTTCTCTTCTTTTCTTTTTTTCTCTTCTCTTCTCTTCTCTTCTCTTCTTTTCTTTCCTCTTCTCTTTTCTTCTCCTTTGTTTCTTTTTTTTTTTACTCTCAAGTTAGTTAACATGCAGTATAGTCTTGGCATCAGCAGTAGAACCTGGTGATTCATCACTTATACACAACACCCAGTGCTCATCCCAACAGGTGCCCTCCTCAACACCCATCACCCATTTTCCCTACCCCCATCAATGCTCAGTTTGTTCTCTGTATTTAAAGGTCTCTTATGATCTGACTCTTGATGTAGGCTCAGGTCATGATCTCATGGTTCTGTGGGATCCAGCCCCACCTGGGTCTCTGTGCTGACAGCATTGAGCCTACTTGGGATTCTCTCTCCTTCTCTCTCTGTCTCAAAATAAATAAATAGGGGTGCCTGGGAGGCTCAGTCGGTTAAACATCTAACTTCGGCTCAGGTCATGATCTCACGGTTCATGAGTTCAAGTCCCACATCGGGCTCTGTGCTGACGGCTCAGAGCCTGGAGCCTGCTTCAGATTCTGTGTCTCCCTCTCTCGCTGCCCCTCCCCCGCTCATACTCTGTCTCTCTCTCTCTCTCTCTCTCTCTCTCAAAAACAAATAAACATTAAAAAAAGTTTTAATAAATAAATAAATAAACTTTTTAAAAAATCTTAAAAAAAGGGAGAGGGACTAGATAGCTGCAGTTCAGAAAGTGAACCAGAATGGATAGCTGCTGTTACTCATATTTGGTTAGACTGTTCAAACTGTCGATATTAAAAAACAAAACAAAACAAAACACGGTTTTAGTTTGGGGCTTAGAAACAATTTTCTAAAAATTACCGAAAAGGGCAGGTAAACCTGATTTTCAAACCAGAGTCGGCCTCTCAGATATCGTAAACCTCCCCCTTTGGAGACGAAGACACAAAAGTATAATCTTTCGATGATCTTCTGTGCAACATACGTGGCTACGTCTGACATAACTAACTTCAGCATCTGAACCCTAAACTGTTCTATGTAGTCACTCATTAAGTCATCAAACATTCTCTGAGAACAAATATTCCAGTCGTGTGCTAGGGGCTTGGAGGAATCAAAATCAATTAAGAGAAATTCCTTATTCTTAGGGAACACACAGCAGAGGGTGGTTTTATAATGAGATAATTTTAAACAAAATCTGATACCAAAAATTTTTGATAGAGAGAAAAGAAGTCTGCTGAGAGAGTTTACCCCTTTAGAGACATGGTTGGGCAGAGGCTTTTGCAAATAATTCAAAGGGCATGAGCAGCGATATTTCTTTCATTTAAAATGACTTCCCTTTTCTTCTTTGCATGACAACAAAATCTAGTGTTGATTTTCTTTCTTTGACTTACTCATAAGTCATAAATCTTCAGATGCAAATAAAGTACAGATGTTATTATGCTTTGGTTTGCCAATTTGGACACACATACAAATCTCTTAGCCTCCTGCAAGACACCGAAGATTAATGTGTTGTCCTTTTATTTATGTGTCCCGCACAGTAAATGCCAAGCGCATAACTGGAAAAATGGGAGTTTCCATACATTGGATTTCTATATAGAAAAGCTAGAAAAGGATGGGATGGAACCAGAAAAAAAAAATAAACCCTAACACCTCTAGATTTAAAGCCGGATTTCATTAACAATGTTCTAATGTATTAGGGGAAAAGGTATCACTCTAAAATCTAATATGACTTTTTTCTTTAAAGAAAGATCAGAGATGAGACCATCTTAATGAAATTCTTGCAAGGCCTTCTGCTTTAGAAAGCATGTGAAACCTTGAGTGGGTAATACCCCGTAACTAATGACATCAAGGTTAAAGGTCAAGATAAATACCACTCTCCAAGTTCAACAGAGGATGCGCTGGGGGTTCCCAAGGTCAAAGACCCAGTGGGAAGGTGTGGTCTCTGTGTCTGAGAAGTACAGTCTTATTACAATATAAAGTGATCACACTGTGATTAACCAATCGATGTGAGGTTTAAGTACCCATCTTGAGTTTAAATCGTTCATTTGGATCATATTAATATAAATGAAGCAAGTGCATGGTCAGCTTCCCGCCTACTCCACTCCGGAACACTAGGGTGTTTGTGGTTGCTGTTACTATTTAACAACAAGAGGGTTTCACTGTCATTTTCTATAAAATGAGAGAAAACAAGGAAAGCTGAACTGGGGTTTGAAGCAAGACATAAACCCCAAAGTTCTGTTCCAAGTCCTGGCTCTGCCCTTCCCCTGGGGCAGGTCTTTGGGAAACTCATCCCATGGAGTATCAGTTTTATTATCTTCAACAATAAAATACCTAAGTATGAAAGTGTTTGGATAATACCCACATATCAGTTTCTCGCAAGGAACCACATAGGTAATTTTCAGCGATTTCCCTGATTATAAATTATCATCTCTTTCTCTTCCTTAATTTTATAGGTTTATACAGCTTCAATTCAGTGAATATGTCCTCCATGTCAATACAGCAAATATTCAAGTTTATCTGTTCCACAACATACGAGGCACTTAAGGTTTATTAAGATTGGTCCAATCAATACATGTACACTATTACAGATAACAAGTTTGTTTTATTGTTTCTGACGTTCCTGAAATACGTGACTCCAAGTAATCTACTAAAATAATCCATTGACACCTTCAGTAGTGCTAACATTCTCTTCCTTCTCCTCTTGGTTCTGGAACAAACAGAAGAAAATTGTGTGATCTTCTTCTAAAATGGTTCTAGTATCCAAGAGACAGTGCAGAAGAAGCCCACCTTGGTGACAGATCGACTGTGATTGTGTTCTCTTTCAACTTGGCAAAGGGTGGTTCTATGTTTTGAATTTGGGAATTGAGACTGTAAATTTATCTCATTGGTGTGGAAGTGTGGAAGGTCTGAGATTCTTCGTCCTTGTTGATAGTTGAAACTGCAGTTCTTTTACGAAGGCTGGCAGAAGACACAAGACTCCTGGTTCAGAGACAAAGACTTTATATTATTCACAGCATGGTGGTCAACTAGTCTTCATGTTTGCCCAGGTTCCTCTTGTTTCCCAAGCATCCTGGGGGTGATTTTAAGGTGGGCCTAGGTGATACCAAGTTCCCAGTGGGTCGTATCACAAATGAAGAAGCCCACATTTAGGAAACTCTAATATTTTAAAAAGAGGATGCTAACAGGTCTGCCTACATTTTGCTTTAAAGACGTTATCCTTATTATCCTGGTCAGGAAACAAATCTGCCCTCTTCTTGGAAGGGAGATGTCACTGCTTCCTTCCAGGGAGATTTGCTGCTGTCACCCTTAACACTGATAGTCTGGACAACATCTGTCATCCACAGGAAAGTGAAAATACATGACAAGGGAAAGCAAATAATTTTAAAAATTAAGAATAAATTTGTGTATGGTAGTTAAATATGCTTCCTTCAGAAGAATTTATTTCCTATACTAAGAGAAATATTGGAAGGCCATATCTTTAAAACAATTGTTTTGGCTTATCTATTTTTTTTTTGAGAGGGAGAGGATGAGTGGGGAAGGGGCAGAAAGAGAGGGAGAGAGAGAATCTCAAGCAGGTTCCCCACTGTCAACATGGAGCCCAACGCAGGGCTTGGACTCATGAACCGTGAGATCACGATTCCTAACCGACTGAGCCCCCCAGGCACCCCAACGGAAGGCCATTTCTACAATAACCTACATGTGAAGAGCGACTCTGTTGTGATGCAAGAAAATTCAATAACGAGTTGAAATTCTCCTTTAAGAAACTGAAAAGGACAGAGAACTAGTAATGACAGGAAGCCATGTTTATGCTATTATTAAATATGATAAAATGTATTATACCCACATTATGCATTGTCCTACTGCAATATGCAAATGGACTAGTAAACATGAAAACAAAACAAAACGAAACACCTGACTTCACAGGGTTTCATAAAAGGGTGACAAAATTAATGTTCATCTTTGATACAAGATCTATAAAAAGGAAAATATTTACGCATTGAATGCTCACCACTGTTGAGTGTAATGTGTCTTTTTTGCTTATGTTTCCCAAGGACGAACGTGAGATTCAAAGCGATTACAAGTACTTACTGGAATCTCAGGTTTAAATTGAGGAAAATGGCAATGCTGTGCATTGTGTTTCACAGAATATATATTTTATGTTTTCAATTTGGTGAGCAAACTAACTAAGGCAGATAGAGGTTATATCCCTTTTTGTCAGTCCAAGTGCCTGATGACATCTAGATTTTTGCCAAGATGCTAATATAGCTGCTAGAATTCTCTCCATTAACAGGATTAGCTAGCTACTAGGAGATTTATATAATGAAATTGGTTCTTTCCGAAACAATAAAACTTAACTTTCTTATTGAAAGCCGTGGACAACACTTGCTAAATTCCTGTGTCACGCTTTCTGCCCTCATCAAAATCTGTGGTCAATCTGCCTGCTGGATACATGATCAAAGTCAACCGCTCAGTTTGAAAATTCCAAAATATAATTTTTTTCCAAGCGTGGTTCAGTACGTTTTGAAGCAAATTATTACTATTGCTACACTTTCTGCTTTACTTTTTTTTCTGAGTTATAATGTACATTTTTAGCTGTTACTTTCCAGTATTTAAAAATTACATGAAAGTTCCTTCTAAGCAAGTGAGTGCATAATAGCTCCATCCCAGAGAGGAGTTTTTCTTCTCCAATATCAATTCCAAGTTCTACAAAGATATTGTAGACTTGGGTGCCTGGGTCCTCAGTCAGTTAAGCGGCTGACTTGGGCTCAGTTCATAATCTGTGGGTCATGAGTTTGAGCCCCGCATCGGGCTGTCTGTTGTCAGCACAGAGCCTGCTTTAGATCTTCTGTTATCACCCCCCTCTGCCCCTGCTCAGCTGGTGCGTGCTCGTTTTTTCTCTCTCTCTCAAAAATAAACATTTAAAAAAAAGATAATGTAGAGAATATCCTGTATACATAAAATACAATTTCCCCCCCTTTCACCCCCTCAAGCACAAGCACATAAAGAGTACCAGGACGATTTCTCTGATACTGAAAAACTTCATATCAAGTGAATAAAGCATCAAATAAGGTACAAGAAAAAAAAATCCTATTATTCCCTGGTGAATTCTACTCCTCTGCTAGAACGCAAATAAGGACAAAAACACCCACACTTTCTTACATCACCTGGGTACCTAAGGAAAAGTCATACGCAACAATACCTAATGAAAATAATCGTGTATTTCAATATTTGTAATTTAATTCTGCAAATTACCTTTTAAAATATCTTTTTGGTCAGTTTTCTATGATCTCTCTATCAATCCATCATGTATATCCATTAGATCTACCTATAGATTTATTTATACATCTAACATCTCTATATATTTATAACGTATCTATTTTTATCTGTAATATCTATCTATCTATCTATCTATCTATCTATCTATCTATCATTTATCTATCCTTGACCTTTTTCTCAAAGACATTTAAGGTCTTAAGGAAAATGATTATAAAGCCCTCATTCGCATGAGAGCAGATAAATAACAAATTTCAATTATATTTTCAGTACTTAATGAGTGCCAGAGTTGATACTGTGTAAACTATATGATGCCTGTTTTTTTTTTTAATGTTTATTTATTTATTTTGAGAGAGAGAGAGAGCACAAGCAGAAGGAGGGGCAGAGAAAGGGAGAGATTGACAGGATCCCAAGCAGCCTTCATGTTCAGCAAGGAGCCCAACGGGGTGCTGGATCTCACGAACCATGAGAGCACGACCTGGGCCGAAACCAAGAGTCAGATGCTCAACCGACTGAGCCTCCCAAGGGCCCCAACCTGTGGGGGGGTTTTTTGGTTATTCTCTCTCTCTAAGAATTTCTCTTATGTTAATATACATTTCCCTCCGTCTTTGTTGAAATTTTATCAACATGAAAATAATTCATACATATTCTGTGGGCATTTGAGACTGTGTTGCCCTACACCCGCTCCTACTTTTTTGGTGAGGTGAGTTGAATTATCTTAGTGGCATCTACCTCCCTGCTGTCTTCCACTCCCAACTGCACACCCCCTGAGTCCCCCGAGGGACTGCGCACCAAGATATGGTGATCAGCTCTCCTCACATCCCCCTGCCCAGAGCATTGTTTCACACAATCATATAATCTGTTCCAAATGGCTGGGGCCAGGGACATTGCAGCCTGTAATTTTCTTTCAGCCTTTGGGGTAGCGTGTTTGCTCGCCCGACGCGGGGCTCGAACTCACGAACTCACAACCTCAAGATCATGACCTGAGCTGAAGTCAGATGCTCAACCAGCTGAGCCACCCAGGGGCCCCTGTGTCTTTGAGTTTTTTTAAGAAGCATAAATCTTCATTTTTTTAAAAAATAAATATGGTGGGTGCCTGAAAGAAACTTGGGTTGTAAAGCACTTACCAAATATGTTTACACATGTATGAACTCAGGCTCAAACATTACCAATAAACTTAAAGGTCCACTCAAATACCAAACTAACATTAAATAAATAAGTACGGGGGCACCTGGGGTGGCTCTGTCGGTTAAGCATCGGACTCTTGGTTTTGGCTCAGCTCATGATTTCATGCTTCTTAAGTTTGAGCCCTGTGTTGAACTCTGTGCTGGCAGGGCTGGGCGGGGTGGCTGTTTGGGACTCTCTCTCTCTCTCTCTCTCTCTCTCTCCCTTCCTCCCTGTCTCTACCCCTTCCCCACTCACACTGTCTCTGTCTCTCTCAAAACAAATAAATAAACTTAAAAAAAAAGTAAGTATGGTGTTAGAAAAAACTTTGTGGTGTATTTTGAAAAAAATTACAATATTCTTAGAACACATTTCAACATTTACAACTTTATTTTTTTTAATGTTTATTTATTTATTTTGAGAAAGGGAGGGGCAGAGAGACAGAGGGAGAGAGAGTCCCAAGAAGGCTCTGCCCTGCCAGTTGGAGCCCAACAAGGGGCTCAAACTCACAAACCTTAAGATCATGATTCTGAGACTCCAGAAGATCAGACTTTTCTCTGGCTTCTTATTCCTTTAACAATGGAAACAAAGGAAGCACAGAATTTTAGAGCTGACACATTTTTATTTTTTTAAGTTTATTTACTTGTTTTGAGAGAGAGAGAGAGCTTAAGCAGGGGAAGGGCAGAGAGAGACCCCAAGCAGGCTCCCTACTGACAGTGCAGAGCCCGACGCAGGCCTCAAACTCACGAACTGTGAGATCCTGACCTGAGCTGAAATCGAGAGTCGGATGCTTAACCAACTGAGCCACCCAGATGCCCCTCAACATTTACACCTTTATAGAAGAATTGTCTTAATTATTGTAAGGCACGTATTTCCAGTATTTCCAATCTTTGTAAAAGTGTTATTCTTTAATTGATGCTGTTACTCTCTCGCTAAGAAAATGTCATCACTTACATTGTTAATTGGTAGACGTTTTATGGTTATTGTGAAGGTTTTCGTTTTTGGTCCTCTCTAGATATTTCAACACGGGGTACATCGAAGTGACTCGCAAATTCTTTTTTTTCCCCCAATATATGAAGTTTATTGTCAAATTGGTTTCCATACAACACCCAGTGCTCATCCCAAAAGGTGCCCTCCTCAATACCCATCACCGACCCTTCCCTCCCTCCCACCCCCCATCAACCCTCAGTTTGTTCTCAGTTTTTAAGAGTCTCTTATGCTTTGGCTCTCTCCCACTCTAACCTCTTTTTTTTTTTCCTTCCCCTCCCCCATGGGTTTCTGTTAGTTTCTCAGGATCCACATAAGAGTGAAACCATTCTTAAAGTAAGACACATCTTATTCAGGCGAGTTAGACTTTGTGGGGGTGCTGTTATGTCTTCTATGCCACGTCACTGTGACAAGCAACCCCCAGTTGAGACATTAGTAGGTAGAGTCCATTCGAAATTCACAAAGTCATTTACTTGTTTATTATAGAAATACTGTTCTAGTATTTTCTACGTGCCAAGTACTGTCCCATGCACTTTGCAATTCATTTTTTTGAGCTTATTTATTTTGAGAGTCCCAGAGACAGCACACGTGGGGGAGGGGCAGAGAGAGGGAGAGACAGAGAACCCCAAACAGGCCCCTCCTTGTCAGCACAGAGCCCGATGCAGGGCTGGAACTCACCAACCGTGAGATCACAACCTGAGCAGAAATCAAGAGTCAGGCAGTCAACTGACTGAACCACCCTGGCGCCCCTCAATTCATTTTTAAAAAATTATGTAGCGGGGCACCTGGCTGACTCAGGTGGTCCAGCACGTGACTCTTGACCTTGGGGTCATGAGATCGGGCCCTGCGCTGGGCACAGAGTTTACTTAGAAAAGTAAAGAAAAACTAACAGCTATAAATATATGCACATAACACAAACTATCGACTCATTACAAGCACTGTGCATCTTCTCTAAGGCTTCCATGAGCTCCTTGGAGTCCCTGGTAGGCTGTGGTGACCTCCAACAGCAGTCCTTCAAGGAGGGGTCTAAACCCACCTGTAGGCAGCCGGCCGTGTAGCCGGTCGGCCACCCTTCCTCTCTATCACCTCCCTTAACTATACCGATGTCATCGGTCTATACAAGGCCATCGCATCATGAAGCATGATCTACAGAGATCTTCTACACCGGCTCAGTTCAGCCTCGTAAAGCTCATCCGGCCCGATAGCAGCTTTCCACCTCCCAACACAACAACGCTGGTTGCAACAACATTTGCTATTCTTTTTTATTCCTCAAAGCGCAAGTGATGGAAGAGATACACTGCGGCCGAATGGCGTGGGTGAAGCTTACATTCAGAACACCCAGAAAATTCCAGATATTTACGGACTAAAGTAGTTGAGATAAAATAACTTATGCTTTGTGATGCGCTGTTTTCATCACCGTATTATTGAATATCGTGAAAGTGTATCCGGGAGAAAACAAAAATCCTTTCTTTGGATTAGCCTTTCCTGAATACTGGTGGGTGCACCTGTCATTTCCTCCTTAGACACTCAGGAAATTATGATAAAACCCCGTGTGTACGCTAAAATCGACTGCATTTTAATCCGTATCTTACTTTTCCCACATGCAAATCTCAACTAACTGGAAGATGTTTATGAAATAAAAGCCACAGCAAGCATGCAGGAAAACAGTAACTGTCTAGCGGCTTTCCCTCGTACGGGGAGGGTAAAAGTGAGGGGGAGATTGTGCTTAAAAACACTGTCTCTCAGAATCACACGGGGGGAAATGATGATACGGAGGCAGGACCGCCAGCCCTGGGGACTGAAATGAAGGGCGTGCGTCTCCTTCGTCAGAAATACAGACACGTCCAGGGCACAGCGGTGGCGGGACCACATCACTTTCAGCATCAGCCCCCTCCCCACGAATTCTCACTCTGGGAAAGAGCCCGGGAAGCATGTGCGGAGGACCCTGTGGGGCAAGTGACCTTACCCTGCGAGCCCCTCGCCACCCAGCAGTCACGGAAAATCACAAAGAGGCCCCAGGAGTGTTCGGGGCGAGAACCTCAGCCACGGCCTCTGTATCTCTTCGATGGGTCAACCTCACTGCGCGTGGTTTTCTTTTGCGTGTTTACTGCTTTCCTACATCCTAGCCCTGGGTCCTCTGACTAGAGAAGAGTCTTAGAAACCGAGATATGAGTAGGGGCACCAGAGGGCTCGCTGCACTGGTGTTTCGTTGCTGGTGGCACCTCCCAGCTGCCGGAGCAAATCGTGTGTGGTCTGTATACGCACACAGCTAGGGATGCTTCCGTGCGTAACCGTCTGATCTACATCACGTTACACAACGGCTCCTAGTCACGATTCCGACTCTACTCCATGACCACGTGGATCGTTCTCATTGTCCCTGCGCTTATCATAAACTCCCACATCGAAAGCAAACAACTTGCCTCTCTACAAGCCATGAACCACGTACCTGATTGCTCGCTTTCAGTACACACGTACCCCTAGGCATGCCTGTAGAGTCATATACTAGGTTTCTAGTATGCATATAGCCAGCGTAGCGACTTGAGAATCATTAGCCTGTAACCCCCGGGGATGCACTTCATCAAGTAGAGCTCAGTCAGGATTCCCCGACTTCCTAAGTTACTGTTTATTCTCCTGTATGCATTGAGGTTAGTCTTCTCCCTTAAAGTTCCATGTCCTATCCGTTCTGACAAATGCTTAATGCCTCGGATCATAATTGCACCATCACACAGAAAATGTCACCGTCATAAAAAATTTCCCTGTGCTCACCTAAGCCACCCTGCTCGCTTCATCAAACCGCTGGTAAACACTGATGCTTTCCAAGTTTATGGCTGTGTATTCTTAGGGATGTTCTATAACCCAATAGGATATATAATTGTATATAGACATAATCATATAGTAATGATATATAATCACATAATAGTATTGTCAGACCACCTGCTTCCACTTAGTGTGCATTTATGATTCATCAAAGCCTTTTCATGGATTGTTACTTCACTTATTTTTATTGGGGTATAATATTCCATTATATAAATATATGAAATATTGTCTATCCACTAACCTACCGAAGGACAACTTGCTCCCTTCCAGTTTGGGGCAAATATGAATAAAGCTAGTATATGCATCTCTGTATAGGTTTCTTAGGGACAATATTTTAAAATCATTAAATATCTAAGGCCGTGACTGCTGGATTGTTTGATAAGACAGTGTGTAGTTTTGAAAGACTGACCTGCAAAGTCGTGTTACCAGTTTGCATTCCCGCCTGCCAGGAACGAGAACTTCTGTTTCTCCACATCCTTGCTAGCGCTAGCGTTAAAAAGATGAGCCATTCTAGTAGGTGCATAATCATATACACTCACTGTTTTAATTAGTGATTCCGTAATAAGAAATGATGTCGAACATCTTTTCCGATATACCTGTATGGACATCTCTCTTGGTGAATGGTCTGTTTAAATCTTTTGCCCAGTTTTTAAACTGGGTTCTGTATTTTCTTGTTACTGAGATAAGAACTCGTGAAATTTTGGAGGCAATTCTCATATAAGTTATGTGTTTTTAAAATATATTCTTGTCTGTGGCTTATCTTTTTATTCTCCTCAATGTTTTTGCAGAGCAGATGTTTTTAATTTTAATGAAGAACAAAATACAAATATTTCATTTATAGATTCTGTTTTTGGTATTTTCTTTTTTTTTAAGTTTCCTTATTTATTTTAAGAGAGAGGGAGAGAGGCAGCGAGAGAGAGAGAATCTCAAGCAGGCTCTATGCTGTCAGTGCAGAGGGTAACGCAGGGGTGAAACCCATGAACCATGAGATCATGACCCAAGCCAAAATCAAGTCAGACACTCAACCAACTGAGCCACCCAGGCGCCCCTGTTTTTGGTATTTCCTTAATATCTCATCGCCAAAACCAAGGTCATATAGACTTTTTTCCCAAGCTTTCTTCAAATTTTATAGCGTTGTGTTTGACATCGAGATCTATGATCCATTCTGAGTTAATATTTTTGCAAGGTGAAACATCAATCTCTAGTTTAACTTTTTGCTCATATATGTTCAACTGTACTAGCATTGTTTCCAGAGAAGAGTATTCTTTCTCCTTTGACTTGTCTTTGCCCCTTTGTGAAAGATCATTAGACTCTATTTGTATGCATTTATTTTTCTCTCTCTTCTATTTTTTTTCTTTATGTCTATTATTTTTTAACCAATAACATGCTGTCTTGATTATGGTAGCTTTATATGAAATCTTAAAATGGGATAGTGCCAGCCAGCTTTCCAATTTTCTTCTTCTGTATTGTGCAGACTATTCTGGACCTTCCTCTTCCCATATAAACTTCAGAACATTTTGTCGATATCCATGGCATAGCCTGCTGGGATTTTCATCAAGATTGCTTTGAATCTACAGATCAAGTTGAAAAGAAATGTGATCTTAACAATTCAGCCAAGATATGGACACAAAATAACTCTCCATTTATTTAAGTTTGCTTGATATTTTTCATCAGAGTTTTGTAGATTTTGCATACCTATTACTGAACATATTTTGTTAGGCATATACGTATTTCTTTTTTGTGCTATTGTAAAGGGTATTGCGTTGTAATTTCAATTTCAACTGATTTTTGGATGTTAACTCCCAACCTATCCTGCTCCTTTGCTTTAATTTCTTACCATTTCCAGGCTTTTGCTCTTGCTATAGTTTCTTTGGGATTTTCTACATACATAGTATCACATCAGCTGCAAAGAAAGTTTTATTTTTTTTCCTTCACAATTTATGTATCTCGCATGTGACGTTCTTGTTTCATTGTCCTAGCTAATACCCTGGCTCTGTTCTTGATCTTAGGTAGAAAATATCCAGTCTTTCACCATTAAGTATATGTTAGCTTTTCTTTTATTTTTTTTAATGAAGACTATTTTTAGAGAAGTTTAAGGGTCACAACAAATTGAGGGAGAGGTACAGAGATTTCCCATATCTTCCATTCCTCTCCCCAAGCCTCCCCCACTATCAACATCCCCGCCAGATGGTGCATTTATTACAACTGATGAATCTACATCACTTCAAACATCGTATCCACAGTTTACATTAAAGTTAATTCCTAGTGTTGTAAATTCTATGGCATTGGACAAATGTGGAATGTCACGCATCCATCATGATGGCATCTTACAGAATATTTTTTTGCTGTAAACATCCTTAGTGTAATTCATTGCTTCCCTCTCCCCACCACAGCCCTTGGCAACCATTTATTTTTTCACTATACCCATGCGTTTGCCTTTTCTAGAATGGCATACCGTTAAGAATCATTCAGCATGTAGCCTTTTCAAATGGGCTGTTTTCACTTAGCAATACTCATTTAAAATTCCTCTGTTGTCTTTTCATGAGCTGATGGCTCATGTCTTTTCAGTGCTGAGTAATAGTCCACTGTCTGAATGGAGCCCATTTATTAATCCATCACCTACTGGAAGACATCTTCATTGTTTCCATAAACAAGCACTGCGGGTTTTGTTTGGCCATAAGCTCTCAAGTCCAAAGGATGGGATTGTTGTATTGTACATTAAGCGTAGGCGTACTTTTGTCAAAAACTGACAGACCATCGTCCCAAGGGGCTGCACCCTTCTGAGTTTCCACCAGCAGTGAGTGACAGTCCCTGTGGCTTCACGTCCTCACCAGCGTTTGGTGTGCTCAGTGTTCTGGAGTTTGCCCTTCTAATAGGTGTGTCGTAGTGTATCGTTTTTGTTTTCATTTGTGCCTTTCTGAGGACACAGGATGTGGAGTGTCTTCTCAGATGCCAGTGTGCCGTCGGTGCATCTTCTGTGGTGATGTGTGTGCTAAGTCTTTGGCCTGGGTTTTTGCTTTATGATTGCGGAGTTTTAAAAGTCTTTTATATTTTGGAAAATAGCTCTTTATCAGATGTGTCTTTTGCAAATGCTGTCTCCCAGTTTCTGGCTTGTCTTCTCATTCCCTTGACATTTTTTTTCCGCAGAGAAGCAGTTTTTAATTTTAATGAAGTCCAGCTTATCAATGATTTCTCTCAAGGATTGTGTTTTTGCCTTTATCTAAAAAGTCATCACTATCCCCAAAGTCATCTAGGTTTTCTCTTGTGCTTGTTCCTAAGGGTTTTATGCTTTTGTTTTTACAGTCAGGTCTATGATCCATTTCGAATACATCTTCGTGGAGGCTATTAGAACTGTGTTTAGATTTATTTTATTTTATTTTCGCATGTGTATGTATTCCAGCACTAATTATTTGAAAGACGACTTTTGCTCCTTGGCCAGAGATGAATCGACAATATTTCTGTGGGTCCATTTCTGGGCTCTCTTTTCTGTTCCATTGCTCTGTTTTTTCTTTTGCCAATACTGCCCTGGCTTGTTTGCTATAGTTTCAGAGTAAGTTTTGAGTTCCGGTGGTATCAGTCCTCCAACTTTGTTCTTTCATTTCGTGTTGTCTATTCTGGGTCTTTTGCCTCTTCATATAAACTTCAGAATCAATGTGTCAACATCCACAAAATAACTTACTGGGATTTTGATTCTTCTTATTGAATTGGGTCTGTAGATAAAATTGGGAAGAACTAACATCCTGACAACATCAAGTCTTCCTATCCATGAACATGGCATATCTTTATATTGATTTAGTTCTTCTTTGTTTCCTTCATCAGAGTTTTATAGCTTTCCTCATATAAATCTTATATATATTGTGTTAGATTTGTATCTAAATATTTCAATTTGGGGATGGTGATATAAATGGCATTATGTTTTTAATTTTGAATCCCACTTGTCCTTTGCTGATATACAAGAAAAAATTTGACTTCTGTAAATTAACTTTTTATCTTGCAACTTTGCTATAATCACTTATTAGTTGTAAGAGGATGTGGGTATTTTTGTAGATGTTCTTTATAAAACTGAGTATGTTTCCATTCTATTCCTAACTTGCTGAGGGTTTTAATGGCTCTACTTTTGAAGAATACCTTACAGATAGTTTTGTAAGGATAGTCAGCTTCTGATTTCTCTGTACATGTCTTATTTTAAAAATCATTTTAGTAACAATATTATAACAAAATCTAAACATTTGTTGAGTGTTCAAGTTAGCCCAAATATCATGCTATTCTGCAAAGATAATTTGATAAATCCAAAAACAATGCTATGAGGCAAAAGAGATAAGAAAGGTATCAGATGGAAATATTTTTGAAGATTAAATGAAGAAATGAATGCTATTCCTGGAAGTGCCTGGGACATATCTAATGCTCAGTAAATATTAGCTCTGATTCATAATGAATTGGGAAGGCTCTGTGGCTAATTTTGCCTTAGGCGACAGAAATGCCAACAATCAGATTTAGAGTTCCAGTTTAATTATAAGAATGGAGGTTAACCTGCTCTTTCAAGTACGAGAACAAAGGCAGGAAACGTTCAGTAGGTTACACACTTCTGCACTTTCACCTTGACCGTTAATCAAGTGTAAGGTCTCGAGTGTAGTGACAGAACTTCTTAGTGAACCAACAGCCCCAAATCTTATCTGTCCTACACCAACAACATCAAAAACACTGGACATAAGTGGTTTTACTCTAACAATTCTGAGTTCTCCATTGCTTAACTGTGAGTGTGTGTTATGGTTTTGTACAGATCCTGAATACATTTTCTGTGTCTGAATCCAAACAGAGATTTTTCCAAATGCTGAACCCCACAGGCATCACCGGAAGAGTCTTCTGAGGTTAAAGAGAAGGAAGCTCCAAGGATCCACAGACACAGACAGCATTTTGCATATCAGACAGAAAGACAGTGTTTCCATAGAAATGAATTGCCTAAAGTTTTCTAAACTGTTTACAGAATGCATGGCAGGAGCTGCAAATCAGAACCCTGGAACTGAAAACAGCTAAGTCTGCACAGGCCAGATGGAATGATCAAGGGCATGGTGGTGCAGTCCATGGAACCCCGTGGTGGGGTCATGACACAGTGCCCTCCATTAGTGATGCTGGAACATCCTTCATCCTTTATCCTTCCATGATGGTGATGAAGAGCTGAGGCCAGACACATGAAGAAAGAAATCTGGAGATAGCTACTTTGGTCCAAATTATAGGCATTAGATGGGCTATGTTGTTGTTTGGCATACATACAAGGAAAATAAACTCTATATAATCCTAATTACAGAAGATGGAAGTTCAGTCTTTTGCAACAGCTTCTTGTCCCTACATGATGTGCAAATCGCCACTGTCTAGGTGCCATAAGTCCTTGCGGATCAGAAAAACCCACTAGATTCCTCTTCTGCTGCCGTCAACATCTTAGAAAGTAAAACTAGGTTGAAACAAAAGGCGAGAGGAAACTTGCTTTGTTCTCCTCATTGTGCATCCAAACACTGTCTTTGTAGACTTCAAACACTCCAAATCTGTGCGCTGCAGGTTACAGGACACCAACCGAGTGTGAGTCTACCACGGACACACACGATCCCGCTCCTCCATGCGGCCACTGACCAGCCCCTTCAGCGTCTTTTCCTTCCCAAGACTTTGATAGGAAGGTGTCTCAGAAGTTGACGACGCAGAAAAGGAGTTGACATTAGGAAAGACGATGTGTAGCCATTTTCAGATCAATGGAGAAGTATGTGTTTCTGGAGACTGAGATCCAGGGAAGACGTCTGTGGCTCTCGCTGTGCTGTCCCCCCTCCCAGATATCAACAGAGACACACACGGAGTGCGGATCCTTAGAATGGACGCACTCTAGTGGGGAGAAAATAGACCGAGGCTAGAATAGAACCTGTTATATCAAGAAGACAGGCAGATTTTTTTCCCCCTCTCCTAAAGACATATGCTTGTTCACATAGTTAGTTCTTTATGGCCCGAGGCAGACAATGTTAAGCCTTAGGCCAACAGGGGAGACTTCACTTCTGTGATTTTATTAATGGGCTGTAAAATAGGAAAGAGGTGAGAACAGGAAAAAAAAAAGATGAGGAAAACGAAAGTATTGAGGTCTGAGTGTCGCAGGGGAGAAAGCCTAGAAGTAGCTTCGAGTACCATACAGTCTATTATGTAACCAAGCTCGTCCATTGCTCACTGTCCCCCATGCAACTGCAGACCAGGAAAGAAAGAATGCAATCCGAGTGAAGAGTAAGGAAAATATCTTTAAAATATGGGTGATTAAAACCAGGAAAGGGGTTATCAAGGGACATCTCAAGAGGTGTCTGTAGTAATTCACCCGTCTGGCATTTCTGTAAGCGATGCTTCGCGGTATCACTTGGGCGAGCAAACACAACACGGTTCGCCTGACAATATTGGGCCGAAAATGAAGGCGCCCATAGTTTGACAGCCTGTCACCTTTGAATGAATTGCCTTTAATTGTCACAACAAAATCAGTACAGACGTGTTGCTCCCCACGGTCTCTGTGAAAGCTCGATTTCCGGCAACTATATCTCTTCTTACTTGATTTAAGACCCTGTGTGCACAATTTTGGACAAATACAAACATTATTTCATTATAGGTGTGTGCATTTGGATACATTATTTAAATTATGCCACATTAGCATTTTATCCCGAATTACAAGCAATGGCATGAATACATCACTCTTCTTAAATTAAAGCCATCTTGGTCTGTCCTTTGTTTGCTCATCGGTTAATAAAAAGCAAATACCTGTAGCAAATGCCTTTATAAGGTCATTGTACTTATTTTCTGTAGCTAGAAACAGGCATATGATTTATACGCTTTTCTAACATTCTTTAGCAGAAACCCCGTGCAAGTCTAAATGGCTAGCATTCAGTTCACGATCACTCCCATTTTTACAAAGTCTGATGTCTGCAACAGGACCAGGGAAGGCTTAGTGCTGGTAGATAAATCTGGAACAGGAGGCTCCCTGTGCATCGTAGAACCTTGGGAAGAGATGTGTTGCTGTCGGCTTGTTCATTTATATTTATATAATTATTTCACATAAAATCAAATATAAACACTTTCATGTGTCCCATTGGATGCTGTGCAGTAATACAAGCATCATCCAATTATTACGAAGTAAGTTTTAGCTGTAATTGAGCGAGATCCAGGAGATGAAATCAGAAAGCAACCTGATTTTTGTTTCTTCCTACCCGTTTAACATGGTTCTGGGAGACCCAGTTCCATGACGGTTCTGATCATTTTCATGTAATCGTAGCTATCTGGGCCGGTCTTTAATCTGTGCACGGCAGCATGATCACAGAGATATGAAAGCATTCGACGTCATGCACTATTCCAGGGAGTCCTGACTGTAGTGAGTGCAGTGGAAAGTGTTTTGGCGGGTGTCCTCTGGGGTCACCTCCTCCTTCCTCGCTGCTGTCAGGTACCTGAGGGCTGTGGCCCATCCTGCCCTCTGGGGCCGGAGTGACCCGGAAGATACGCCAGAGCTGATGATCGCTGACCGCTGGCTCTGCCCCCTCCCGTTACTGGGCGTCTCTCCCCAGAGACTTGTTGCAGATGCCTCAGTCTCCAGGGCTCACCCCCTCTGACCCTCCTTCCTGCCCCACGAAACTGTGGGGCATCGGGACACTCTGTCAATCGCACAGCGTCTTCGGGGCTTCTTCAGAGCCAAGGCCAGAGTCACTCACCGGCTTGGGTGTCTGGTGCCTGGTCGACTCCAGCACGTGGTTTCCAGCTCCAGAGGCTGCAGATTTCATCTCGGAGACGCCTTCAGGCCTTGAGTCGGGAAAGGAAGCTGTCGTTTTGCAGCAGCGATAATCTGTCTCATGGTTTCCAGCTCCCTGACTCTGCTGTGCCTTCAATACGGGGAAGGGAGTGGGTTGACAAAGCAACTCACGTGTTTAGAGAGAGCGCAGGGTGGTCTCCTGAGACAGAAACTAAAGCACATCAACTTTAACATCCTTTTCATCCTATCATATGTAGTAAAAGCTGGTGGTTTTTGAGCACGGAAGGACAAAATAACTCATTTTCCTGAATTACGATAAGTATTTCTTAACTGTAGGTAGTTTAGTTGGCGGAAAAGGAGATAATGAGCTGTTTCTAGAGATATTTAATAAGCAGGAGAAATAAAATTAGTACGTCTCTCACTGCATTGTTATGATGGAGTAGAATCCAGAATCACTAATTTTTTTTCCCTAAAATACAAACCGTCAAGTATTTTCTCTCCTAACGCCAAAGTAAGCTTGAGAGAGACAGATATGCATCTGTATATCTAGAGATAAATATGTGTATGTATATATTTACTAGATTTACAAAGATATATGTACATATATTGGTGTGTATATGTCTATATATACGTATATCTAGATACGCAGTCCTCTATTTCTGTCTCTGTATATTTATACATACGTATATCAGGTGTCTACTTATCTATACAGAAGTCTATCAATCATCTATGTGTAGAAAGATAGGTCCGTTCGCTATAGGTTGAGAGCCACATAGAAATCAGAACACCAGTTGAGCGGGAGAGTAGGAATTCTACATAGAGGAGCCTGTACAATGAGGGCTACTGGCTGTGGACACGTGGACACGAGACACCTGAGAAGATGTCGCTATGGTGCTATTGACGCCTGGTCGTGTTTGCAGCTCCTTCAACTCTAGCCGCCAATCAGATGCAGGTGACAGAAAGTAGACATTTGTCCACCTCCTGGCATCGGGGGACCAAAACGCATGATTACATTTCCAGTAGGCCAAACTGATGGCGAGAATATATTCGAACAGCATTCTTATCAACGAGTGCAAGTCATTGATAGGAAAAGAGGCGGAAGAAAGAAACAGGTCTGTTACCTGCGTGGCAGATAAATACAGTAAACACAAGCTTAAGGCAAAATCAGGGAAGGTCCTTTCCAGTTGGCAAAAAAATGGTGGCTGACAGGTTCAAGTTTTGGATAAGACTGAAAGCAACGAGGAAAATATTACATACTGCACCAGTGTTCCGGGGTTTATGCCCTCTCTACATGAAAAGGAGGCAGAAGGAGGAAAGCCAGAGACAAGGAAGAACAAAAGCATTACATCATATCTTATTGGAATATATTCTAAATTAAATTACACCCGGTAGTGGAATTGCTGGGTCGTAGGATAGCTCTATTTTTAACTTTTGAAGGAACCTCCACACTGCTCTCCAGAGCGGCTGCACCAGTTTGCATTCCCACCAACAGTGCGAGAGGGGTCCCCTTTCTCCTCGACGTCGCCAGCACCTGGTGTCTTGCTTGTTGACTTTAGCCATTCTGACAGGTGTAACCTAATCTCGCCTTGTGTTTTGATTTGCATGTTCCTGAGGATCAGTGACGTCGATCGTCTTTTCGTGTGTCTGTTGGCCATCCGGATGTCGTCTTTGGGGAAATATCTACTCAGGGTCTCTGCCCAGTTTTAATCAGATTGTTTCTTTGGTGTTAAGTTGTATAAATTCTTTAAATATTTTGGATAGTAACCCTTTATCAGATATATCATTTGCAAATATGTTCTTCCATTCAGTAGGTTGTCTTTTCATTTTGTTGGTGGTTTCCTTTGCTGTGCAAAGTGGTATTTTTTTTATTTGATGTAGTACCAATAGTTTATTTTTGCTTTAATTTCTTTTGCCTTCCTTTATTTGTTTGCTTAGCTTTCTCAAAAAAATTACAAAGAGAAATATCATATAATCTTATAATCCCAGTACTGAGTATTTACCCAAAGAAAATGAAAACACTAATTAGAAGGTATTCTAACCCCCAATGTTTAGTGCAGAATTACTCACAATAGCCAAAATATATAAGATGGAAACAACCTAAGTGTCCACTGATAGACAAATGGATAAGGACGAGGTATATGTATATATATAAATATATAATGCAGCCATAAAGAGAATGAGATCTTGCTGTATATGACAACATGGTTAGAACTCAAGAGTATGCTGCTAAGTGAAATAAGCTAGACAGAAAAAGACATATCATATGATTGCAATCATACGTGGAATCTAAAAAAAATAAATGAATAGACAAACAAAAAAATAAATAAATGAATAAACAGACTCGTAGATACAAAGAACACGCTGATGGTTTCCAGAGGTGGAAAAGGTGGGGGATGGGCAAAACAGTTGAAGGGAAGAGGGAGAGACGGGATTCCAGTTATGTAACGAACGAGTGGCTGCAATAAAGAGCACAGCACAGGGAACACAGTCAGTGATGCAACGGTCTTGTGTGGCGACGGACAGTAGCTACATGTGCGGTGAGCACAGCAAAATGTAGACACCTGTTGAACCTCTATGTTGTACCCCTGATACTAATATGTAACATTGGGTGTCGAGTACCCTCAAAAAATCAAATCAAATGAAATAAAATCACTAAACATTTTAAAAAGAGAAGGAACGGCCACTTTTCAGAAACAAGAAAATTGATATCTACATGATTCTTACAACGTATGATGTTGGCAAACAGGCTTCTGCTAAACGTGCGTGCAGGGGGCAGGTTGGGGAAGGATGCTCACCAGGGACAGCAGTTGCTGAGCGAAGCGGGGGTGCAGGCTGCACAGAGCCACCGCTGGTTCTGTCACAGCCAAGTGAGTCCGCCCTGCAGGACAGGAGCCCAGGTGTCGCCTTGCAGCCGGCCGGGATGCCTGGGCACCTACCCACCTGGTGCCTCCACCCGAAGGGGCTGCTCCGGGCAGGACCTTTGAGGAAACCCCCCGGGTGATCTCTGAAGGAGTGGACAATAGGGCTTTTCTGCTGACTGTGTTCCCCACCACAGGTGGCCCTCTGGCCCTTCCCTGAGGATGATGTGGGGACACCCCTCAGTCAGGACCTCCCACGGAGCACATCCACAATGTAACTACCAGTTTAAAACGCATTCGAAATCAATGCTCCGAATGTTTAAAATAGTAAAGGTGATAATCCTACCCATGTTTCCTTTCAGAGATCTACCTTGCCGCACGCACAGCCTTAAAGAATGGGAAAAAAATAAAAATGGTAACTTGAATAAAATTAGAAACAGCCGTATTTCCAAATTGAAATATAATACACGGACTCACAGATCTTTGGGGTTCAAATAGGAGAGAAGGAAAATGCCAGGACGAAAAACAAGAAAGAAAGAAACAAAGGAAGGGAAGAGAAGGGAAGGGAAGGAGGAAAAAAAAAGGAGGGAGGGAGGGAGGAAGAAAGAAAAGCCCTATGGCTGCAGATCTCAGGAAATATTGAAATACATTTCTCCAAATTAAAATTGTTTTAAGGAAAAAAAACACAATAACTCTTGTTTAAAACAAGAGGGCAGGATGTACCAGCTAATCTGGGGAGGTAAATAAAAAGACCAATAACTATTTTTATATCTTGATATAGAAATTTCTCCCAATCCTTATCAGTGGGATGGGACAAACCAAGAGGAAAAACTGAACACTGGGTAAAATATGTTCCACTTTATACAAAATGGGGAATGACAATATTAATATCATAACCATAATAATGTTAGTATTTGCTCTTACATAACGGAAGAAATGGCAGGATTACATTACAATACAAATGACCGGAAAGCAGGGGTAGTTGGGCTATGCAGTCTGTTCCTGGGTGTTGCTGACGTCCACTTTGTATACGGTAAGATGAACGTAGTTTATCTCCGTTCATATGTGGAGTTCAATGGCGAGATATCCTTCAACGTAGAGCGTTCTATGGCACTTCTCTGCAATGACTCCCGCCTGAGTTTCTATCACACAGAGTGGTGAATTCTATTAATTTTTTGGCATTTATCGAGATGGTCATAGGTTTCTTCCTTATTTTCTCGGCGCGGTGAAGAATATTGCTTGATTTCTGACTATTGCATGAATCTTTCGCTCTCAACATCGACTATACTTGGTCATGATGCAGTATTCTTTTTAAGTATTGCTCAATTTGATTGGCTAATCATTTGCTGAAAATATTTGTATGTATGTTTGGGGGGGAATTGGTCTATATTTTATTTCTATCCTAATGCATTCTTTTGTCTTTGTCAGGTTTTGATGCCGTGGTAATGCTGGACTCACAAAAGAGTTGACAAGTTCTAGGTCCTTGCACCCAACTGAGGTATAATTACAAATGATAAAAGCTCAGATATTAAGTGTACCGTTCAATGAGTTTTGATAAATGCCTTAACCGAGGGCACAGCATCCCCACGGAAGGTAGAACATTTTCATCACTCCTGCTAGTGTCCCTTACAACTTTCCTCCCTGGACTTACCCACTCTTCTGATTTTCCTGCGTCATAAACTTGTTTTGGTCATTCTTGAACTTCATGGGAATAGAATAATTACTAGCTTTTTTTTTTTTTCACTAAACATAGTATTTTCAGATTTCTCCACTACATGACATTAAAAGCTTTATAGTTTTTGGATTTGAAAACATAGGAATGCATCATATATAACAAATATTAAAATGATATATTGCATGGGAATTTTCCAGAAACTAAAAAAGATATACATATGCAGATGGAAAGGAAGTGTGTTGTGCTTAGAAGAATCATCAATAATCATCACACATCCGAGACATTTTAGAAGACCTTGTAAGTTAGAAAAGGATCTGTCATTCACAACTGGAAAATAATATAAGTCTAAAAAGTCCCTAGACATGAAAAGCGTGACCCAAGAACCTTCTATTCAGCTCAACTGCCCTTCAAGTATGAAGAAGCAAAGCTTTGTGAACATGCTGGGGTCCGATCCATAGTGCTCCCATGACGACTCCTGGAAAAATGAAGAACATAACAAAAAAATGAAAAAAAAAATCCAGATAAGCATGGTGGATTCGTGATGAGCACGGAATCCATTTATCAAGAGAAACAAGAAAAAAGAATGCGGTCCATTGTGTATAAATATTTGCCATCTGACAATAGAGGAAAATACAAACAACTGAAACATTTGGTGAGGTGAGCTCAAGCCAGGTGTGAAAAGCTACGTGACAGACTGAAAACTCAAGAAGTCTGGATTATGATTTTAGTTGTATAAATGTGAGTGCCAACAAAATATGTAATAAACTAAACATTTGTTTGTGAAGGGGAAGGAAGGGAAAGAGTGAGCAAGGGAAGTCGGAGGTACACTACTCTTGTTACTGTCCAATGTGGATACACAAAGTGGGATGTACAAAGATAATTCAATATGCTAAACAAATTGCAAACGTAATTATAAGCCAATGGTTATCTCTTAAATTATTTTAAGAAATACAAGGGACAAAGCAAATAAAATAGAGACCATGTAGAAGAAGGTCTACAAAGAAACCCTCAAAATGAAAAGCACAACATATAATCATAACTGAACTCAAAGAAAGATGTACCTGTCATGTTGGTTAATATAAATGGGCTAAATTAAACTACTGTTGAGGCTCAGGTTGGGACACAAAGAATACCCCTCCCATACCCTGGTCTTCACTGTTTTGACCAGGATTTATTCCCTTGTGATGCATCCTGTCATTTTCAGTGGATCCTGTCCTCTCTGCATGGTGGGGTAAGAAGAATCCAGGTCGTAGAGGCTCCTTCTCGTGTTACAATGATCTGGGTGTAAGCCTCTCTGTTCTATAAACATGTACTACTTGGGGCGCCTGGGTGGCGCAGTCGGTTAAGCGTCCGACTTCAGCCAGGTCACGATCTCGCGGTCCGTGAGTTCGAGCCCCGCGTCAGGCTCTGGGCTGATGGCTCGGAGCCTGGAGCCTGTTTCCGATTCTGTGTCTCCCTCTCTCTCTGCCCCTCCCCCGTTCATGCTCTGTCTCTCTCTGTCCCAAAAATAAATAAAAAACGTTGAAAAAAAAATTAAAAAAAAATAAAAAATAAAAAATAAACATGTACTACAATGGATAGATTGGTTTGCAGTTCATATTCAAATGATGTTAAGAAAGGCTGATGTTGGGGCGTCTGGGTGGCTCGGTCGGTTAAGCGTCCAACTTCGGCTCAGGTCATGATCTCACGGTCCGTGGGTTCGAGCCCCGCGTCGGGCTCTGTGCTGACAGCTCAGAGCCTGGAGCCTGTTTCAGATTCTGTGTCTCCCTCTCTCTGTGACCCTCCCCCGTTCATGCTCTGTCTCTCTCTGTCTCAAAAATAAATAAACGTTAAAAAAAATTAAAAAAAAAAAAAAGAAAGGCTGATGTTAACAGATAAAGTAAGAATGTAAGAGCTATCAGGATTTAACTCCTCTTTAGAAAAATGAAGCTATTGTCCCCATTAGGTACCTGTGAAATTGGAGGTTTCACCATAACTGAGGGCATGAGGCCCCCCAAAAAATAAATAAGCAAAGCATTATTCCTCTGTTCCCACCTGCTCTCGCCTTTAACTACACAGTTTCTGTGTTTTTGCAGCCCGACCACCCTCATACCCACCCTGTAACTTCGTTCAGCCCCCTCTCCACCCACAGAGGCCGCATCGTGGGAGCCAATCCAGCCTTCCCTCCCCCTCTTGCTACCACACCCCAGTTCAAGACCACTGAAGGCTGAGAGGCACTCAGTGGCCTTTGAACGGCTTTTCTCCAGGCTCTCGGGACTTTGCTATGTCACAGCAGACTCCTTTCAAGTCAGTTTTCTGGAAACACATTTATTATAGCTGGATCTCCTGTGGCGAATCCATGAACAATTCTCTCCTAAGCTCTGCCATGAGAATGTTCCCCATGGTCTTCTCCCGATTCATTTTTTTATATTGAGTTTTAATTTCAGCATGGTTAACATACCCTGTTACGCTAATTTCAAGCGTATAATTTAGCAGCTCAACAATGCCATACAACAGCCGGTGCTCATCATGGCAAGTGTGCTTCTTAATCCTATCTCCTATTTTACCCATCCCCCCACTCGCCTCCCCTCTCGTAACCATCATCTCGTTCTCCTGAGTTCTGAGCCTCTTTCTTGGTTCGTCTTTCTCTTTTTTTCCCCTTTGCTCATGAGTGAAATCATATGGTGTTTGTCTTTCTGTGACTTATTTTGCTTCACATTATACTAGCTCCATCCACATCATTGCAAATGGCAAGATTTCATTCTTTTTCGTGGCTGAATAATATTCCATTCAGTGTGTGTGTGTGTGTGTGTGTGTGTGTGTGTGTGTGAGAGAGAGAGAGAGAGAGAGAGAGAGAGAGAGACATCTTCTTTATCCATTTATCCGTTCATCAATTGACGGACACCAGGGCTGCTCCCATAGTTTGGCAACTGCAAATAATGCTGCAATAAATATAGGAGAGCGTGTATTTCTTTGAATTAGTGTTTTTGTATTTTGGGAGTAAATACCCAGTAATGCAATTGCTGGATAATATGGCGGTTCCATTTTTAACTTTTTGAGGACGCTCCACGCTGTTTCCCAGAATGGCTGCACCCGTTTGCATTCCCACCAGCTGTGCACAAGGACTTCTACTTCTGCACATCCTCTCCAACACTTGTTGTCGCTTGTGTTGTTGATTTTAGCCATCCTGACAGGCGTGAGGGGGTATCTTGGTGCAGTTTGGGTTTGCATTTCCCTGAGGCTGAGTGATTTTTTTCATGTGTCTGTTGGTCATCTGGATGTCTTCTTTGGAAAAAGGTCGATTAATGTCTTCTGCCCATTTTCTAATTGGATTACTTGTTTTTTGGGGTCTTGAGCTTTATCGGTTCTTTATATATTTTGGACACCAACCCTTTATAGAACATGTCCTTGGCAAATGTCTTCCACCATTCAGTAGGCTGGCTTTTAGTTTTGCTGATTGTTTTCTTCCCTTTGCAGAAACTTTTGATCTTGATGTAGTTCCAGTCTTCCTCCAACTCTTGTTTCCAAGTTATCTTTCTCTTCCCCTACAGACTATACTGAAGACAAAACATGCCATTGGCCTCTTGCCCAATACCATCTTGACTTAGCCAATCAGACACACACACACAAAATACGTGACTACTCATTCAGCCTATAACCTCCCCCCTGAGAAATATCCGGGGTGATTTCTATCTGTATTCCAAACCTACTAAATCACCTCGTCCATCTGCAAGGTCAGAATTCAAATATTGATCTCTTCATGAAGCATTCATTGATCCATGTGTTTCCTTGTCAGAACTAATTATTCAATCATGTGTGTTCCCATGAGGGTTTCTTGCTCTCTTGTCCAGACTCGGAAGTAAGCAATTTGTGTATTTGTTCTCCTGTTTACTAGATGAAACACTGCACAGTAGCTCCTAGATAACTATTATTGGATCAAATGTGCCATTTCTGTAACTGTACCATGCACAAAAACACACTTTGTGAGAAATATGTAATCGTTTTGAAAAAAATAAACTAACAAAATTCTTTAATGATCTGCTTCTAGAGGAAGCTGGCTTTATAGCCCCAAACCTACTGATTCCTGATTCTAATCAAATAGTAAAAAGAGACCTATTCAGTGTTCGAAGAAACTTGTTTCGAATATGTAGTACCTCAAAATGAGATAAAAATATAACTTGTATTCATTTAGTAGCAGCAGAATTTCCCAGCCTGTGGGCTTCTTTTCCAAACGCACCTTCTGTTTTGCCTAATTCATATTGTATAAGCACACAGTGATGAATATGCATTGTTTTTTAATGAGCACAGGATGGTCCCACAGAGTAACACTCACTCCTGCCCTCCAAACGCTGGCGTGCTTTTAAGACAGAGCACTTAATACGTTCCAAAGTTTGGTTTTACTCCCTTCCAAAAACAGCTTTAAAAATACCTTTGCTGGAAGCATCTCACATCCTCTATATGGGAGTGTAAAAGCCGAGCGCCTCCGGTACGTTTGCCACATTGTCAGTAGAACGTTGGACTTTTTCTCCCACCCCGATAAAGGATTGGAGATTTGTCCTGGGAACATTTCCAATTACGATTTAAACATATGGGGCTTCTCCTGCAGTTTGGGCTCACTAAGTCTGTACCTTCAAATCTTTGCTTGTGCAAGTGAATTTCCCAACAGTTTCCTTCCCCCCCTACCCCCATCCAATCAGGTCTCCAGAAAGGCCCCGAGGGTGTGTTATGTTTCATACCCCCTGTCAGTGACATGCAGTGTAAATAAAGCCTGGTTTTTAGGTTCAGGAAGGGTGTTCAGGTGATGTATTTCCAAGGAACCTCTTTCAAAATAAAATGCCTCTCGGGGTTGAAAATACATTTTGGGTAGCCGGGAAGAAGGAACAACAAATCTCCCTAAGTTTCCACCGCTGTTGACTATAAAATTTGGACGCATTTTTCTACACTTTATCATTCTCTCATTCGAATATGACAATATGCTGGTCTTCAAGGTTTTCCTTTCTTCGCTACTTGGGAAGTAAGGAAAATGGCACCATGATTTTTTAAAAATATCTTTAAAACATTAAATGTAGTTGTAAGGAGCTTAGACTGTTAAGCTTGTAGAATACACACTAAAACTCAATATTCCCTTCAGGTTTGACAGATATTTCAATTAGTTAACCTGAGGAGAGTTCTTTTCTTCCTTTGGACCAGGCATTTTTCTTTTTTTTGAGTTGTCAGTTACGACGTTAAGAACGCTGCCCACGAACGGGTAAGATAACTTTTTTCTAAATTTAGTTTGAGCATCTAAGTGTCTCCCGGGGCTGTTTCTGCTGTGTGCACGTATCAGTTCCCAGGCCTGGTCTTTCATTGTGTCATTACTCTTACTTTAATAATGGATATTAAAACGTTGGATCTTTGGTATTAATGAAATGTTCAATATTAACACAACTAAAAGTGGCTAAGACAAATGCACATTATATATATTTACAGGGTACAACGTAATGATCCGATATAGATACACATTAAGACACGGTTCCGACAATCAGGCTACCTAACATCAACCCATCACCTCACAGGGTTGCGATTTCTCTGACGTGTGTTGGGAATACCCACATTCTACTCTCTTAGGCAGTTACAAGTATACCATGCGGGATATTGGCGAGAGTTTCCATGCTGTGTATTAGATCTAATTAGATAGATATGTCAACAGCAGAGACCACATGCTTCAGAACAAGGGGAAATTAACAGGAATGACAAGGAATCTAATGCATGATAATGAGGTTACGATAACAGTAAGACATACTTTGAATACTTGTTCAAGCTCACCCTCTTTTCCCTCTCCTTCCGACACTCCAATGAAAGATATTTTGCTACAATCCCACAGGTGCCCAAGTCCCTGTTTGTTTGTTTGTTTGTTTGTTTCGCTTCCTTTTCTCTCTGCTCTTCACCACGGATAATTTCTATTGTTCTAGCTCAGGCTCATTGTCGTCGGCTCTCTAGTCTGCCATTGCTTATGTCCCTCTGAGTGTTGATTATTATAAATGTGCCCTTTAGGAGTTCCATTTGCTTCTCGTGTGAACCTTCTTGTGCTTGGTGGAGGCTTTCTGTTTCTCCACTGAGACGTTCTGGTGTTTTGTTCCAATGTGCTTGTCATTGTTCGGTGAAGAAATTTTAGGACGGCAGACTTGAAATCCTTGTCAGGTTTTCTAACATCTCCATCTCTCCATTGTCGGTATCTGTTGCTCGGCTCACGATGCTATGACTTTTGTTAGATACCTGGACGTGAGGGGCACCATGCTATGTGACTTTGAATCTTGTCCACATGTTCCGTGTTAACCTGTCTGCTCTGACGCTGTCTTGTTACTGCGATCTGGGTGTTGCTTTCCAGGCTGTCCACTCAGCCCCCACGGACATCCAGGGGGAAGGGGGTCCCTCCAGCTGTGCTCACTACAGCTGAGCACGGGTGGATTTCACGAGATGGAAAGCTTCCTAGTGACTTTTATTTTTAATGATATAATTTGTAGTTAAAAGCCTTCTCATCAAAAACTTAAAAAATAAAACCCTGCAGTAACATGTGGTTTTATTAATTCCTAATCAATTAACAAGTAATACCAATAAAAAAATAGAAGAGGAAACAATTACAAACTCTTTATAAAACCAGAATTCCACTGTTTAAAAAATCCATATAAAGATATTAAACAAAAAGCTTATATAATAGACCAGTATCCTCATGAAAGTGAATTTGCCTATCTTTAACAAAATGTTAGCAAATTGGATCCTTCAATATCAGAAAATGATATTGCACTGTGGCCAACTGTGTTTATCCCAGCAATATAGTAGTTGACATTCAAACAATGAAATTTACCACCCAACAGACTAAGGACTAAAATACATGATCATAACAGAGGAATAAAAATAATTTGAAAAATTCAAGGAGTACGTACAATTGAGAAAAAAAGCCCTCTTAGCAGCTAAGAAGGGTTTATTGGTAGATTCTATCAACTATTTAAGTAAAGTATACTAATTCTGTGCAAACTGCTCTGAAAACTAAAACACACGGAATACTTGCAGATTCATTCTATGAGGCCAGTATTACTCTAATACAGAAACCAGACAAAGATGCTACAAGAAAGGAAAATGACAAATATCTCACATGAACATAGATATAAAAAATCTCAACAAAATATTAGCAAATTGAATCAAATGAGGTATAAAAATAATTATACACCAAAAGCAAGTGGGATTTATTTGAAATAAGCAAGGTCATTTCAACACTGGAAAATGAGTATAGGCGATCTATCACATCAACAGGCTAAAGAAAAAAAAATCACATGATTATATCAATAAATGCAGAACAAAATCTTTGAAAAAATACAACACCCATTCATGTTACCAAATACCTCTCAGCATCTCAGAATGGAGAGAAAATTCCTTGAGAAAGAACACCCCCAAAGAGCTGATGCTAACTTCACTCCTCACACTTAACTAGATGCTTTCCTGCTAAGACCACGAATAAGGCAAGGATACCTGCTTTCATAAATCTTATGCAACATCCAACTGGAACACCCAGCTAATGCAATAAGACAAAAACAAAATAAATACACATGTGTAGGAACAAATAAAAGTGTCTTTGTTTCCATATAATAAGATTGTCTATGTAGAAATTTCCAGAGAGCTACCACCAACAAAACCCTTGGAACTGGTAAGCAATTATAGCAAGTTTAAAAGATACGAAGTTCAAAACAATACGAAATTAATACACAAAAATTATTTGATTTCTTACATAAGAGCAATGAAAAATTGGAATTTGAAATAAAAAAAAACACATAAAATGGTTTACACTGGCGCCCAAAATGAAATACTTAGGTATGAATCTAACAGAAGGTATGTAAGATCTATATGAGGAAAACTACAACATTCTGATAAGAGGGAATCAAAGATCTAACTAAATGGAGACATATTCCACGCACATGGAAAGAAAGGCTAACTGGTCAAGATGTCAATTATTCCCAACTTCATCTACAGACTTAGCGCATTGCCAATGAAAACCTGGCCAAGTTACTTTGTGAATATTGACAAACCGATTCTAAAACTATAGGGAGAACAAAAGACAAAGGGTAGCTAATAGAGTATTGAACTGTAGAAGAATTAAGTCAGGGGCGCCTGGGTGGCTCGGTCGGTTAAGCTTCTGACTTCAGCTCGAGTCATGATCTCACAGTTTGTGAGTTTGAGCCCTGCGATGGGCTCTGTGCTGACAGCTCAGAGCCTGGAGCCTGATGTCTTTCTCTCTCTCTCTCTCTCTCTCTGCGCCTCCCAGACTTGTGCTCTCTCTCTCTCAAAAATAAATAAATAAACAACAACAAACAAAAGAATAAAGTGAGAAGACTGACACTACCCAACTTGAAGAGCTCTTTAACGCTGCGCTCTCAAAACAGTGCGGTGCTGGAGGAAGAGTAGACACATAGATAAATGGAACAGAATTGAGAGCCCTGAGATAGACCCGCACAGTATGGTTAACTGATCTCAGGTGAGTGGAAAAGGCACTTCAATGAACGGGGACCATCTTTTCGACAAATGGTGCTGAAAAGCTGGACATTCACAGGCAAACTAGTTACAGACCTTCCAACTTTCAGAACATTAAGTCAAGATGAGTCAGAGGCTTATATGTAAAACACAGAACCGTAAAATTCCCAGAAGAGAACGGCGGAAAAAATATCTAGGTGATGGGTTTGGTCATGGCTTTTTAGATAGGTCACCAAGGGCACGATCCATGAATAAAATATTGACGAGCTGGACCTCATTAAAAGCAAAATTGTCTGCTCTGTGGATGATATTGTTAAGAAAAGAAAAAAGATAAGCAACAGACTGGGAGAAAATCTTTGCAAAAAAACACGTTTGATAAAGGATATCCAAAATATCCACAGAACTTTTGAAATTCACCACAAAGAAAACAACTACCTAAGAGTGGGCACCATATGTCAGCACACACCTCACCAAAGATGTACAGGGAGCAAAGGAGCCTATGAAAGATGCACAGCATCATGTCATCAGGGAGTTGCAAAATGAAAACAAAAACGAGACACCACTACGCGCCTCTTGAAATGGTTAAAATGCAAGGCGCTCCCAGCAGCCAATGCTGGTGAGAATGTCAAGTACCAAAAAGTTTTTTGTTGCCAATGGGAGGGTGAGATGCTCCAGATACTTTGCAAAGAAGGCAGCTTCTTACAGAGCTAAACACAATCTTACTCTATAATCTAGCGATCACACTTTTTGGGGTTACCCAAATGAGATGAAAAACAAAACTTATGCTCGCGGAAAATCCTGCACGTGAATATTTAGAGCAGCCTTTTCATGATTACCGAAACTTGAAAGTGACGAGGACGTTCTTCAATAGATGAGTGGCTACACAAACTGTGATCCATCCAGACGATGGGATTTTTTCCATAATACAAAGAAATAGACTAGCAAGGCACAGAAAGACTCGAAGACACTTCAGTGCACATTGCTCTAATGCAAGAAACCGATCTGAAAAGGCTACATTCTGCTTTACCGCAATTCTAAGACATTCTGGAAAAGGAACTACTACGGAGACAGTATGAAGATCCATGGTTGCTGGTGGTGGTGGGAAGGCAGTGACGGACAAGCAGAGCAGACAGAATGTTTAGGGCAATGAGACTATTCTGTCTGTAGCTGTAATGGTGGATACGTGAAATTCTAAATCTGCCGAAAGCTGTAGAATGCACAAGACAGAGCAAACCCTCATACAAGTAATGATCTTTGGTTAATAACGTTTCAATACTGACTCACCAATTTTCTTTTATTTTTTTTTAAGTTTTTTAAATGTTTATTTTTGAGAGACAGAGACAGAGTGTGATCGCGGGAGGGGCAGAGGGCGAGGGAGACACAGAATCCGAAGCCGGCTCCAGGCTCCGCGCTGTCGGCACAGAGCCCGATGCGGAGCTCGAACGCACACACTGCGAGGTCATGACCTGAGTCGAAGTCGGACGCTTAACAGACTGAGCCCCCCGGGCGCCCCTTGACTCATCAGTTTTAACAAATGTACCACACAAGGCAGGATGTTAATAATAGGGACCACTCAGAGGCCCACGGGAGCTCTGTACTTTCTGCCCAATTGTTTTGCAATAAAACTGCCGAAAGATGGCAGTTCCATTTTTAAATGATTTTAAAACGGTTTTAAATGTTTATTTTAAAATTATTCTAGAAAGCTAGAATGGACACGTGCTTAAGGAAGGGCATCGCTGTAGAAACATAGGTAGAATGATGCCTAATATTAAAGACAGCTTCTCCACTTACATTGGGAAGGGGGCAAGGATATCTGACGAACACCGTTTCAATCGGATTTTATGTCCTAACCACTGCAATGAAGGAAGAAAAAGAAATGAATAAAATCGTACTTTGGAAAGAAGCAGAAAAGTCTACGCACAGAAGGCATGAATGTGAAAATCGCAGAAAATCCCCCCAAATCCATGGATACGGAATTGAGAAGTAAAGTTAACAATTTTGCAAAGAAAGGGTAACACGCAAACATTTAGTGCGTTTGTTTTATTTGGTGGTAGCGTTGGAGAGGAGACGGAAACAAGAAAAAAATTAAAATGCACCTAAGGAATGGTGAAGAAACACTCGGGGAGAGCCTAAAAAGCCCCCAAGATAGAAATCAGGTAAGCTTGTCTCAAGAAAGTAGAGAAGGTGTACCCATAGTTGTGTGTGTGTGCATGTGTGCGTGTGTGCGTGTGTGTGTGTGTGTGTGTGTGTGTGTGTGAGTGGCAGGCAGACATAGGAGTCACAGGAGTGGAAGATGGGGAGGGAAGAGGTCACACTGCGCCAGATAACAAGGAAAAGTCACGTGTAACAATTTTTTAAAATATGCAGTGAGAGGGGCACCCGGGTGGCTTAGCCTGTTGAGCGTCTGACTTAGGCTTGGGTCATGGGCTCACGGTTCCGAGTCTGAGCCCCACACAGGGTTGCTGCTGTCGGCACAGAGCCCGCTTCGGATCTTCTGTCCCCCTTTCCCTCTGCCCTTCCCCACAAAAATAAATAAACATTTTTTCTCAAAAATTAAAAAATATATATACATATATATGCAATGGGAAACGATTTGGAAGTTTTAAGCAGAGAAGTGACGTCTTGTATGTTTGAAGCGTGTCGCTTGGAATTCCCGTTCTGGCGATGTTGGAGTAGCTGATAACACACCATATCCCGCCAGAAGCAGCTAGAGAAGGTGGACAGATACATAAAACAGCTCTCCGGCGACACGGGACAGCAGTCGACAGTTTTGCAATCCGAAGGAGGGGAGGAAGCGCGGGCACACAGCTTCACGTTCACCTTAACCTCTTCTCCGGGTGTATGTGCTTCAAGCCGTAGGGCAGGGAAACTGATCCCACACAGAACATGGACATTTTGCAGGGGAGAGGAAGCAAAATACTGAAGTCTGGGGTTGCCAGACCTTCTGGACTGCTGGAAAACACGCACCCAGTAGGTGGGAAAGCATAGAGAGAGAGAGCCGCAAATCTGGAAAGCAATCACCTGCCTCTGCATATCCTATAAATCCGGAATTTCTAGACGAAAATTCCCATCCGAAGGATGGAGACCTGAAGGGACATTTTACTGAACCCACAATTCTGGGAGACTGGGCCAGGCAGCATGGAGACATTCGGTGGAGAGGATGGGCACTCCATCAAGATTCCAGAAAGACCATATTTAAGGGTTAGGCACCACGTGCTTAGATGAAGCCAAAAGCTTAAATTGGCATGTCCCGAAAACAGCTTCAAACCGATTCTCAACAGAATCCAGAGGATTTTCCGTTTATTTAATTTCCTCCACAATACAACGTCTTGCTCCTTAGAGAGATCTCACATGACCTAGGGTGTCTACAACATATCAACCATAATTTCTGATGTAAAATAAGCCCACAGCTATTGACAGGGGCAAAAAATAGTATATTATAGATATAGATTAGCATGTCAACGGGAGTACACTTACAAATAATCCAGATCCTAAAGGCAGTAAAGAAGGGCTTGGAAAAAAATTACAATCAGTATGGTAAAGCATTCATAGGGAAATACTGATACAATAGATTAAAAATGAAAATGTTCAACGGAGAAGGTACCTCTACAGATATAAATAATATAAAATCATCGAACATATATTCTAAACTTAAAAATATGAGAGTGTGGGACGAGAAATACATCAACGGAAAAGACGCATCTGTGTCGCAGAAAAACATACCAACAACACAACTAAAATAGTTAAAAATGTACTAGACTAAAGTACTTTTCAAACCCCAGGCATATGTAACTTTTAGGCCACATGCATCAGTGTGCAAAAATATATCTTCATTTTTCTATAACTGTTTATGCTTTTTTTTTTCTACAGGATTTATTTCTGGCCGATGGCAGGTGCTACTTAGTCAACGAGATCAACATATCCTATCGATTTTCAGCATATCATTTTTATTTTTTAGCATTTATTTTGTGAGAGAGAGAGAAAGCAAGTGTCAGAGAGGGCAGAGAGAGAGAGAGAGAGAGAGAGAGAGAGAATCCCAAGTAGGCGCCACACTGTCAGCTCAGAGCCTGACTCAGGCCTCAAACCCACGAACGGTGAGATCATGACCTGAGCCGAAACCAAGAGTCAGATGCTTAACCAGCTGAGCCACCCAGGCACCCCTGCCTATCATTTTTAATATCCAGAAACTTTTGCACCCTCTACAACATCATTCCAATGATTGCTGGTAAACGTTTTGTCCTGGGCATTGCAGACATCACCAGAGAATCTTCATGGGATCTGAACGGCCCTTGGGGCACGGTATCATGGTGTCCCTCCCTCCAGCTTCCCATGTTCCTCTCAGGAGTGTGTGGGAAGCGCCCGATGCCACTTTGATGCACCTTCTGTAGCTCAGGAGGTTTGGGCAGCATGGTGGGTTCTCGCCCAAGACGTCCCCGGGAGCTATTGCTACTCTGCCATTGCTGTCCCATTTCTAAGCTCCGTGCTTCCCAGAACATGCCCTGGGAAGGAGTCTCTTCTGCCAGTGGGTCCCTCGGAGACCTCCAGTCTCATCAAGAGGGCTTGGTGCTTTTGACCTTCTGGAGATCCCCTCTTCTGGTCAATCTAATATGAAGATGGCCTGGTCTAGCTCTTCCCTGAACCTTTTCCCCTTTCCTTGTTCGTGGCAAATTCTCAGGGCTTGGCCTTATGACAGTCAACAAACAGGACACATGAAGATTAAAAAAGCACTATTCAAGGCCATCTCCTTGCCCACGAGTTGCAAGATTCTGGTTTTCGGTCCAAAAGACAAGAAAGTGTTTTTCTGCAGTTAGGCTGTAAAGTATAGTTTATAGTATCTGCTTCAAAGGGTTTGCGTAAAGATTAGATGAGATAATTTATGTTAAGGGCTTAGCATATACTTTATACTTCTTGGTACATAATAATAAGCACTAAATAAATTATCCTTTCCATTAGTAATGTTTTGTTGTAGTTAGTACTAGATTTTTAATTCCTAAGAGTAAAGACTAGGGACACTTTTTGTTCCTTTAGGTAGAAAAAATAATAACATCAACGTACCAGACATCTTAAAATACAGTTGCACAAAAGGACTAAAATACTGTTGTTTAAAATGTTGGTTAAAAAAGTAAAGACGTGGGGCGCCTGGGTGGCTCAGTCGGTTAAGTATCCGACTTCAGCTCAGGTCAAGATCTCATGGTCCGTGAGTTCGAGCCCCATGTCGGGCTCTGTGCTATCAGCTCGGAGCCTGGAGCCTGCATCGGATTCTGTGTCTCCCTCTCTCTCTGCCTCTCCCCCACTCACGCTCTGTCTCTCTCTGTCTCTCAAAAAATGAATAAACGTTAAAAATTTTTTTTAAAAAGTAAAGACCTAAAGTAATGGCATATAACTTAAATTCAAGCCAGAGCATACACTTTCTTTATGCATAGTTCCTATAGTTATTGACAGAAGTTCAAGGGAATCCACAGTGGATAGAGCTTTAAAGCACAAGTCTGAGTAAAAAATAGTACTTTGGACAAAAGTCTAAATGAAAAGTAATACTTTTTTCTTTCTACTTCAGGCAAGCCATTTAATGTGTTACAGCTCAATCCTTTTGAAGCATTTTATGGATCATAGCTTTAAAACTGTGTCATTATTTATAGTCCACTATCATTCCATTGTTTTTCTGTCTTGGAATTCTTAGAACCATTCTTTTAAGAGGATGTGCTTCCTGAAAAACGGTGAAAAGCAATATATAACAGACCGTAAGTCATTGCTCATTGCATTGCAGGGTAATAGCAGAGTTGCACTGAACAATTCTTTGGAGAGACCGACACGGAACTGTAAAGAAAATAATATCATAGTGTTAATAAGAGCAGCATACAGTTTAGGGGCGCCTGGGTGGCTCGGTTGGTTAAGCGTCCGACTTCGGCTCAGGTCATGATCTCACGGTCCGTGGGTTCGAGCCCCGCGTCAGGCTCTGTGCTGACGGCTCAGAGCCTGGAGCCTGTTTCAGATTCTGTGTCTCCCTCTCTCTCTCTCTGCCCCTCCCCTGTTCATGCTGTGTCTCTCTCTGTCTCAAAAATAAATAAACGTTAAAAAAAAATTAAAAAAAAAAGAGCAGCATACAGTTTATTTGCTACATATTTTAACAGTGCACACTTCAATAATTTTGGCCATATATATATGTATATAAATATATATATATATATATATATATATATAATCAGCTTTATGTATTTGTATGTACATGTGTAAGTAACCCTGGAAAGCTTTTGAGTTTATAAATGAATCACCTGTGTGATTTTCTGTTATCGATACAAAAAATTCAAGTTTCTACATAACGGTCAATTGTTCTTCTAAACGTGTGCCGGTTGTTTCCTAAGATAAATTGTTTTGATTACTCATTTACAGAGAAATAGAATTTAAGATCCCCGAGTAGCATTCCCCCCCTTGAGCCTCACTTTCCATGCAGCTGTCATAAAAACACAGGGAGGGAGACTAACCAAGTAGATTACAACCGAACGTTGTCAGAATCCAGGCGTACTGTTGTGGGTTGATTTGTGTCCCCTAAAAACACAGGCTGAAGTCCGAGCCACAGGTATGTGTGGATGTGACCTTATTTGGAAATAGGGTCTTTGCAGGTGGATTCAAGTTCAGAGGAGGACATCCTGGAGGAGGGTGACACTTGAATCCAACCATTGGCGCCTGAGAAGAAAAGACACAAAGGCACAAGGGACCCCCATGTGTTGATGCAGACAGACTGGAGTCATGCCGCTACCAGCCAAGCACCACCAAGGACTATCCTCAAGGACCAGAATCGAGGAGGGGGGCATAGAACAGATTCTCCCGCACAGCCGCCACAAAGAATCAACTCTGCCGGGGCTCGATTTCAGACTTAGCCTCCAAAACCGTCAGAGAATAAATCGGTTGCCTCAAGCCATCCGCTTTGTGTACTTTATTAGGGCAGGCCCTGAGAAGCTAGTGCACACACTGGAATCGGAGGGACGGGGTTCCCAGATTTGTTAGCCACAGAGAACAGACGCAGCGCTGGCTGCAGAAGCAGCCAGATTCAGAGATCTAGAAGGAGCCTTATGTGCCTTTGGCTTTATGTGTGTCTACTAAGCTAAAATCAACACGGGTTGTAATCACAAGGTGGGGAAAAGGTCGATGGTGACTCCGACCGCAGCCTTCCAGCTGAGCAAAACCGGGGAAATAGCATTGCCTGTGACGACTTTGGCAGAATGATCCGGGGAGATGTGGTTATTACGTGGAGTGAGGCACCCTAAACCCATCACTGAACCCTGGGGCACTTGGTTCACGAGTGCCGCTTCAGAAAGGAGTGGGAATCTCCCTCACAAAGCTTTTGGTACTGAGAAGGGTCAAACACGTTCACTAAAACTAGTGGTGGCAAAAAAAGGGGGCAAATTTCAAAACTGTAATTTAATAGAAGGTCAGGGGTCATTTCAATGATACCCCACAATTGCACCAAAGTTTTCCAAGCGCTCGAACATGTATTATCACGTTTGCTTCTGCTGACGGTTTTCTAAAGCGGAAAAATTGTTACACCCCGTGTTTCACAATGAAGTTGAGTCACAGGTAAGACACCCATACACATACACGCAGCTATGATAGTGGGAATTAGGGCATTTAGTGTCTATTTCTATTTTATTTACGCAACAATTTGCTGAATATCAAAATTTAATATTTTGCCAAAGCCTGCTAAAACTTTTAAAAATGTAATAAACTTACCTGGGTTATTCTCCTCATATAAAATCCACGTGTGTGTGTGTGTGTGTGTGTGTGTGTACGCAATTTTGAGGGAACTATGTCAAGTGTATTGATTGGCTGATTTTCACATATATTTATTTTGACTCTCGGCTTCAAAGTGAAGTCTCGATTGAACAACTATTGCTTCCGTTGTTCTTTACTGTCATTTCTCTGGGGACCACACAACATTTTCTTTTGGAGTCTATTTATAAACCTGACATGCGGTAATGTGTATGCATTTAAGCATCCAACTCGCGATTTCATTTTTATCCTTACTTTGCTGGTATTGGAGACTAGCGGTCTCCTCCGGCACACAGTCAAGTAGGAAGCACACCCGGGAGCCTGGAACTCGGTCAGCACCTAGTGACTTCCTCTGCTGAGTCCGCACAGCAGCCTTCGTTTGTTCGCACTGTTCAGCTGGCAGTTGGCTGGTATCTTATTCGTGCTGCCTTTATCAGTGCTCTGGACCCACTGTTCCTGGTCAGTACAGCTCCATACTCACGGTGGGACTTTGGGCTACTTTCAGATAATTGCAGATGCCTTTCAGATAATACATTTCAAGAAAGTTTCCTTTTAATCCCACACATTTCTGTCTTCAATTATGAATAATTTGCTTACAACCAAGTCTGGATGATGCTAGAATCTTATGAAGAACCCTTAGAAACTTAACTAGGATTCCAAAGTTTCCCAAAATATTAGAAATATGTATTCTACCATACATGTAAAATATATGTATGTATATATATGTATACAATATATGTATAAAAATATATAATATATAATATACGCAATATATAATATATGTATATAATATATATAATGTATATAATATATGTATAAAAATATATATTCTACCATACATATAGAATAATATACTGTATGTATAAAACTATACCATATATATAAAAAAGAATTACTGTAAATCCTTCTCCAACCATTCAAAAATATGGACTGTAAGTCCTTCTCCAACCATTCAAGAATATGGAGAGGAAAAGACACTTCTGAACCATTTGATGAGGCCAGCATTGGCCTGATACCAAAGCCAGACAAAGATACTCCAAGAAAGGAAAACTACAGGCCAATATCCTTGATGAACATACATGAAAAAATCCTCAACACAATATTAGCTAACCAAATTCAATAGCACAATCAAAGGGATCATACACCATGACCACGTGGGTTTTGTCCCTGGGCTGCAAGGATGTTTCAATATAATGAAAATCAATTAATGTGATACATTACTACAATAGAAGGTAAAAGCCATAGGACCATCTCAATAGGTGCAGAAAAAGCACTTGATAAAATTCAATACTTCCACGATAAAAAACTCTCTAAAAAGTAGGAATAGAGGGAAATTACCTCGACATAATAAAGGCCCTACATGGAAACCTTACAGCTAATATATTCCACAATGAAAAAGTGAAAACTTTCTACTAAAATCAGGAAAAAGCTAAGGACGCCCACTCTCGCTATTTCTATTCGACTGGAAGTCGTAGCCGGAACAATTACACACGTAAGAGAAATAAAAAGCATTCAAATAAGAAAGGGAGAAGTCATTATTTGCAGATGGCATGCCATTATACAGAGAAAACCCAAAGACCCTAACATAAAACTGTTAGCACGAATATGCAGTGCAGTAAAATTATAAGTTACAAAATCTACGTGCAGATATCAGTTCCGTGTCTGTGTCCTAAGAAGAAAGTGTCTGAAAAGAAAATAAAGAAAACAATCCATTTACAATAGCACCAAAAAGGAACAAAATACTTCGATGTAAGCTTAACTAAGAAAGGGAAGATTTGAACACTGAAAACTACAAGACACAAACAAATGGAAAGATATCCTTTGTTGAATGGGGTAGAAGACTTACTACTATTAAAATGTGAATACCCTGAGTGATCAACTGATTCAATGTTGATTCCTATCAAAATCCTAATAGCATTTCTTACTGAGTTAGAAAAAAAAAAAACAGAAAATTCATATGGAGTCACAAAAGGCCCTGAATAGCCAAAACAATCTTGAGAAAGAAAAAAAAATGAAGCTGGAGGAATCACACCTTCTGCTTGCAAAATGTACTACAAAGCTACCGTAATTAAACCTGTGTTACTGGTAAGGGCGCCTGGGTGACTCAGTCCAGTGAGCTTCGGACTTTGGCTCAGGTCACGATCTCACTGGCCGTGGGTTTGAGCCCGGCATTGAGCTCTGTGCTGACAGCTCAGAGATTGGAGCCTAGAGCCTGCTTTGGATTCTGTGTCTCCCTCCCTGTCTCCCCCTCCCCCACTTGCACTCTGTCTCTCTCTCTCAAAAATAAATAAACATTAAAAAGAAAAAAAAACTGTGTTACTGGCATAAAGACAGACACATAGACCAACGGAACAGAATAGAGAGCTCAGAAAAACACCTCCATATATATGCTCAACGAAGAAGGTGCCAAGAATACACAGTGGGGAAAGGGAAGTCTTTGAGTAAATGATGCTGGGAAATTGGACATCCACATGTAAAAGAATGGATTTGGACCCTTAACTTACACCATGCACAAAAATGGACTCAAAATGGGTTGAAAATTAAAGCATAACAGTAGAAACTGTAAAATTTCTAGAAAAGAAGTTCTTGTGACTTCAGTCTTGACAATGATTTCATGGATATGAAGCCAGCACAAGCAACAAAAGGAAAAAGAAAATGGGAAGACCATGAACTAAAAGTCTTCAGAAGAGCAAGGGAGAAAAGTCAATGCTGTGAAATGGAATGGAAAAAAATTGCAAACCATGTATCTAATAAGTGGCTAAATTTGAAAATACATAAGGCACTTCTGAAACTCTAGCAAAAAAACTCATAACCCAATTAAAAAATGGACTACTGACTTGAATAAATGTTTTTCCAAATAATACACAGAAGGCTAACAAGATGTATGAAAACGTGCTCAATGTCACTAATTATTGGGGAAATGCATATCAAAACTATAATGATAGCACCTCTCACCTGTTAGGGTGGCTGATATGAAAGAAAGAGAAAGAAAGAAAAAGAGAGAAAGAAAGAAAGAAAGAAAGAAAGAAAGAAGAAAGGAAGGAAGGAAGGAAGGAAGGAAGGAAGAGAGAGAAAGAAAAGAGGAGAAAAGAAAGAGACAAGTGTTGGCCTGGATGTGAATACAGCTGACCCTTGAACAATGTGGGGATTAGGGGTACTGACTCCCAACCCAGTGTAGTCAAAAATCTGCATATAACCTTTGATTCTCCCCAAACTCAATTACTAACAGCCTACTGCTAACTAGAAACCTTACCAATGATGTGGTCAATTAACACATACTTGTGTGTTATATGGATTATGTATTGATTCTTACAATACAGTAAACTAGAGAAAAGAAAATGTTAAGAAATCCTTCAGGAAGAGAAAATACACTAACAGTACTATACAGTAAAACCTTGGTTTGTGAGGGTAATTTTTTTCCTGAAAACATGCTTATAATCCCAAACAATTGTATATGAAAGCAAATTTCAAGAACCATTGACTCAGCTGTAATCATGTGACATTGGGCGTCACGTACTACTCGTATTGCAAAACATCACTCATTTATCAAGTTAAAATTTATTAGAAACGTTTGCTCGTCTTGTGCAACATTCGAAGAACAAGTTACTCGCAACCCAAGGTTTTACTGTACTGTATTTATCCAAAAGAATCCATGTTGGGGCGCCTGGGTGGCTCAGTCGGTTGGGCATTGAACTCTTGATTACAGCTCAGGTCATGATCCCAGGGTCATGGGATCGAGCCCCACGTTGCGCTCCATGCTGAGCGTGGCGTCTGATTAAAACTCTCTCTCTCTCTCTCTCTCTCTCTCTGCCCTTCCCCCCTGCTCTGTCTCTTTAACACACAAAAAAAATGAAAAACAAATCCATGTATAAGCAGACCCATGAGCTTTAAATCCTTGCTGTTGCATCCATTTTAATTGGAATTCTTGTATACGGTTAATGGGGATGCAAAACGGTGTAACCACTATGGAAGTTACTATGGAGATTCCTCAAAAAAATTAAAACTAGAACTGCCACGTGACCCAACTGCCCCGCTTCTGGGTACTTACCCAGAAGAGGTTACCATCAAGATCTTGAAGAGATACTAGCCCTCCCATGTTGATTGCAGCAAACTTACAATAGCCAAGATACAGCAACAACTTAAATGGCTTATTGACCAAGAAATGGACAGGAAAATGTCATATACACACACACCAGAATATTTTTCAGCCTTCCTTCTTAAAAAAGAGGGAAAGCCTGCAGAATTCAAGAGCATGGGGGGAAGCTAGAAGACATGATGCTAAGTGAAACGAGCCAGTCTTGGAAGGTCAAACACTGCATGACTCCATCTGTGTGAGGTATCTGACATGGCCAAACTCGGTAGAAGCCAAGAACAGGGTTGTGGTTGCCAGGGGTTGGGGGGAAAGGAAATAGTGAGCTGCTAATCAAGGGTATACATTTTTAGTTATGCAAGATGAATGAGTCCAGACGTCTGCAGTACGGCAATGTGTCTATAGTGAACAATACTCAACTGCACGTTTAAAAAACTATTAAGAGGGTAGGTCTCATGTGAAGTATCCTTAAAACTTAAAAGCGAAAACTTTTTAAATGTAAGAAATTAAAACATTTTATTTGCATTGTTTTATTGCTTTCCAGAAAATACTTTTATTGCCTATCAAAACGGAGCAGGGCAGGGAAAAGACTTTTAAGTGCCCCTCCTCAGAGATATTTTTCCCCTTTGTTTTGGCTATCGCCGTAAATTGATGGCAGGATGTCACCAGCTCAACCAAGCCTCAAGGATATTTTTTAATTCACCAGAGCAATAAAGCATTTATGGCTCCGGTGTTAAAGAGTGCTAGTTTGAACAATGGAAATTTAGACACGGCTGGATTTGATACGTGGCCTCAGTGTCATGGTACAAATTTTACAAGAGGAATGATAGATTGAAAGGCTAAACCATAAATACACAGCAAGTTTTCAAAAGAGAAAAAAAAAAGAAAAAAGGTAGAAATATTGGTTAATTTAGTTTCCCCAGGTACCAAAAAAAAAAGAATTCCCAAAGCTGTGTGATAAACAAGTATCCAGGAAAGCCGAGCTGCCAACAGCAACAGCATATTTTTATTCGAAAGGTTAATGCCAAGGTCCCAGGGAGATAATTCCATTTTAGAATGGACATAAAACTTCACTCACCTATTGACATTATTTTACTATGTTCTGTGAGAGAACTCTATTGAGGGACCTTGATCTCTTGTTTATTAACATTTGATTTGGAGTCCTTTGTTCTCAAACCTCAGCTCCAAGGTCACGCTTTTCAGTTCCTCACCACCCCTGTTTGCAGTAGAATCTCCCTTGTTCTTCTTAGCGCGTCCTCCCCAGGATGCTGATATCTGGGTATCCTTTGTTTTGTGCATGTCAGCGTTGCTCCTTGTCCTTGTTCTCGAAACACTCCTTCTGAACACTCCACCTACCTGCACACGTGTCCTCAGTCCCACATCACTCCTGCGGTCAGATGTACCCAAGTCCCAAACAGCTTGGGTCTCCTGGGTGGCACAGTCGGGTAAGCATCTGACTTTGTTTGGCTCAAGTCATGGTCTCATGGTTCAGTTTCTGAGCTCAAGTCCCTTGTCAGGCTCTGTGCTGACAGCTCAGAGCCTGAGCCTGCTTCAGATTCTGTCTGGCCGGCTGTCTGACTCCATCTCTCTCTCTTTTAAAAAGAAATAAACATTTCAAGAAAAAACCACAAGTAAATATAGAAGCACATGATCCATCTTCAGTACTAATTGTGGCTTAGTTACTTCTGTACGAAAGGTGGGCACACGAATACGGAACACCCAAAGTATGCAAATTGATGACCACTTAGAGCCGTGCTAGATCAGGACAAGCTTCCCCCAGAAGGAACACACCGCTTTGCAGTGTACAGCTTGGGGCCACAGATGAGAGCAGTCACTTGCTGTGGACAAGTCAGTTCCCCATGGAGGGAGGATAAGGCTAAGATGTACCTGTCCAGTGATTCCTACCAAAAGTGTCCATCACTTATCTCCATGTCCAGAGGCTGGGGTTCATAAAGGACACAGAGAGGCCAGCATGTGCTTTAAGGACACACACACACACACACACACACACACCATTCTACATTGGTTTGCAAAAGGCTAACTCCACATTACACCCAGCCCCCACATTCTGCTTCTGCGGTCCCCTTGGGTTGTGACTGTTCAAGTTGCCTTCCACTTTTCTGGAAGAGTTTGTGGAGACTTGGTATCACTCCATTCTTGAAATGTTAGATCGAATTCCGTACTGTAACTGTGACTGGCACAGTCTTCGTGGGAAGCTGTGTCACTGCAAAAAAATCATCAACAGACAAAGAGTTATTCACGCCATATCTCCTTTTTCTTGCTCGACTTGGATCATTTTTCAAGATTAATTTTCTATGTCACCTATTTATAATCTAAATTAAACACTTTTCCTCCTGTCTTTTAAACATCTGTAGGATCATGAGTGATATGGTATCTTTCATTCACGTTATTGGTACTTTGTGTCTTCTCTCTTACTCTGATTGGAAGTTTATCATTTTTGTTGATCTTTTCAGAAAATCAGATGTTGGCATTATTGATCTTCTCTAGTGACCTTTAATTTGTCTTGTGGTTTCTTTTGGCCCAGGTATGGTGTGGCTTAAAATATGATCTACCTTAGGGAATTTTCCAGGTGCACTTGAAAAGTATGTGTATGTGTTCGTGGGAGTGTTCCACAGCATAGACACGCTTCCCTTCACCGAGAAAAATCTAGATAGGAAAGTGACATGTCAGAAAAATAGCAATAAAATAATAATAATCCACAGAAAGAGAAAGAGTATGTGTTGGAGTTATCAAACCATGAATGCATGCATTCAAAGACAAAAAGAAGGACCAAGTTTGAGGTAGATATCATCTTTCCAAGCAGTATTGTTTGGTGCAGCTATGGGGCAGTCTAGGGAGAGACCAGACCTACTTGGCCAATAGTCTAAGCAGAGAGTGGTTATTCACAAAGCCTTGAAAAAAGTAAAAGTAAAAACTGATTTTCATGTTTTATTAAATTATGAAATGAGAAATAGTAACTTCTTCCTATGTTTGGGACCTCTTTTAGATTTGGGACCTCTACCACAGGAACCTCTGCCAAAAATCTATTGCATGTTTATCAAGGGTGAACCAAGGATCGTGCTATGGAAATTAGACAAGAAATGAGGGGCGCCTGGGTGGCTCAGTAGGTTGAATGTCTGACTTCAGCTCAGGTCATGATCTCACAGTCTCTGGGTTCAAGTCCCACGTCGGGCTCTGTGCTGACAGCTTGGAGCCTGGAGCCTGCTTCGGATTCTGGGTCTCCTTCTCTCTCTGCCCTCTCCCCACCCCACTCTCTCTCAAAAACAAATAAACATTCAAAAAAACATACGCAATTGAACCTTTGTGGTTTCCCTGGCTGGGGCAGCAGAGAAATTCAACAGCATTTTGACTTTGCAGCAAAGCAGATGTAGCTCTGAGCAGACACTGGCCTCTGAATCAGGCTTGGCTGTCATTGCTTGTTCTGAAGAAGGTGTGAGAATTGATGTCAGTGACATGAAATGCTAAGGTGCCCCAGTGGAGAGGTGTCCACTATGCTCTGCCGCCCGTGGCCCTGCAGACAGCACTGCACGCTAAGGGAAGCAGGGCCCCCCTGCAGATAAGGAGGAGAGCTCACACAAGTCAGATTTTATGAACCAGGAGCAGGGCAGAGCAGCCGGGCCAAATTCCCAGGTTTCTGGATGGGAGAAGTGAGAGATGAGAGCGACAAAGGAGAAAACCAAGCCGGTCAGGGGTGCGCGCACCTTGTCTCACACGTACCTTCAATAGAAATAGCAACATACTAATTTATTCTTCCAGTAATCCCTAGAGTTTGATAATATTCTTATATTTTTCCAGAATAGAATGTAGAGAACCATCCAAATTCAAACATTACAAAATCCAAACAAGAATTGTATAAGTGATGGGCATGGAGGAGGGCACTTGTTGGGATGAGCACAGTGTGTTGTATGTTCATCTGTTTTGTTTCTTAAATTCCACATATGAGTGAAGTCATATGATATCTGTCTTTGACTGACGAATTTCACTTAGCATAATTCCCTCTAGTTCCTTCCATGTTGTTGCAAATGGCAAGATTTCATTCTTTTTCATCACTGAGTAATATTCCATGGTGGATATATACCACATCTTCTTTATCCGTTCATCAGCTGATGGAAATCTGGGCTCTTACCATAATTTGGATATTGTTGAGAGTGTTGCTATAAACATTGGGGTACACGTGCTCCTTTGAATCAACATTCTTGTATCCTCTGGATAAATACCTAGTAGTGCAGTTGCTGGGTCATAAGGTAGTTCTATTTTTAATTTTTTTGAATAATCTCCATACTGTTTTCCAGAGTGGCTGCACCAATTTTCATCCCCACCAGCAGTGCCAGCGGGTTCCCCTTTCTCCTCATCCTCACCAACACCTGTTGTTTCCTGAATGGTTAATTTTAGCCACTCTGACTGGTGTGAGGTGGTATCTCAGTGTGGTTTTGATTTGTATTTCCCTGATGATGAGAGATGTTGAGCATTTTTTCATGTGTCAGCTGGCCATCTGGATGTCTTCTTTGGAGAAGTGTCTGTTCATGTCTTCTGCCCATTTCTTCACTGGGTGTCTTTTGGATGTTGAGTTTGGTAAGTTCTTTATAGATTTTTGGATACTAACCCTTCCTCCGATATGTCATTTGCAAATATCTTCTCCCATTGCCTTGGTTGCCTTTTAGTTTTGTTGATTGTTTCCTTTGCTGTGCAGATGCTTTTTATCTTGATGAGGTCCCAATAGTTTGTTTTTGCTTTTGTTTCCCTTGCTTCCAGAGACATGTTGAGTAAGAAGTTGCTGTGGCTGAGGTCAAAGAGCTTGCTTCCTGTTTTCTCCTCTAGGATTTTGATGGTTTCCTGTCTCACATTTATGTTTTTTATCCATTTTGAGTTTATTTTTGTGTATGGTGTTAGAAAGCTGTCCAGGTTCATTTTTCTGCTCATCGCTGTCCAGTTTTCCCAGCACCGTTTGCTGAAGAGACTGTCTTTTTTCCATTGATTATTCTTTCCTGCTTTGTCAAAAATTAATTGCCCACACATATGGGGTCCATTTCTGGATTTCCTGTTCTGTTCTATTGATCCACTTATCTGTTTTTGTGTCTGTACCACATTGTTTGATTTATTCTTATCATGCTGCTAATAGAAAAATGTTGCTTGTGTGTGTGTGTGTGTGTGTGTGTGTGTGTGTGTGTGTATTTAGGCCTGAGGAAATATTTGTACAAGATAAATTGTCGGAAACAAATGTAAGATAATTTTACTATTTCACTAGCCGTCACCAAAATGCCAGTATAAATGCAGTATCGTTTTATACTTCCATTAAGATGGTAGAAGAGTGAGCATTTCTCCACAACTTTCCAGAAAGGACATTATCTTTTCATATTAAAAAAATTAATAGTCCAGAGACGATATTTTATTATTGCTTAATTATCAGTTATGCAAATTTTACTAAGGTTGAACAGACATTATGTTAATTAGGCCAATTCCTTTTCAATTAATTGTCCTTTTGTATCTTCAGCAATGTTTGAATAGTCCTGCCAAAATTGTACACGCAATTTACGAGGATTCCACGGGCAGTAGAACGAATTTTCTATGTGTCCCCAAAATACATACATACAGTGTGACCTACAAAAACCACATTCACTAATTGTTGGTAGATTTCATAGTAATGGAACATAAATATTTTTCTAATGTTCCTTCTAATTTCCTTCTATTCACCATATTTTTTAAAAAGCATTAACTACGACAATTTCGCCACTACGTATTCCCATTTGTTGGGACTCGTTTGCCCTGCTAAAACTGTTCTCCATTTACAATGCCTCCCAGCGTAGACTACTGGTATACATAGACGCACTCTGGCCCATGACGTGTGCCTACTCGCCATTGGTTTCACCTGATACAACTGCCTGGAGTTTGCAAAATGCCACACAATTGTGTTCTTACAATCTACAAATTGTCCCGAAATCGAGTCAGTGTTGCATATTACCTAGTGTAATTCTCAATCTCACGCCGGAGAAAAATACTCCCTAAGCACAAAGTCTGGAACAGCTCTTGTCCCCAGGGTGATTTCCTTCTAGGCCATCCTTGTATTACGGGACAGGTCTGCTCTTTCTTGGCATGCTTCTCTGACATATTATCACTGTTCTCAAAATGTGTGTTTGACACAGAAAAAAAATGATCTTTAATAAATTGATTCTCTTACATTATGTACCAAAGTATAGCAACTGAATACTTGTCAACAGAGAGTCCCAACACGCCATCACACATGTTATCCCTTACCCATCAGTTCCCCAGTCCAGGGGCCCAGCAACTGCCTCCTCGTGTCTGGCCCATGCTTAAGGATTGGGCCACACTCTGGAGACACTGCAGGATGCAAACATTGTCGGCCAGGGAATCCAGCACAGTTGTGGATTGTTATTTTAACATTTTAAGATTAAAAGTTTCTGCTGTCTAGCAGTTATACAGATTTAAAATGACTTTTATTGTATTTATTGCAGTATAATTCATATACAGTACTATATTAGTTCCAGGTATACAATTTAGTGGTTCAACAATTCCATACATTCCCCAGTGCTCATCACGGTAAGTGGATTCTTGATCCCTTTTACCTGTTTCACTAGCCCGGATGCACCTCCCCTCTGGCAACCATCAGTTTGTTCTCTAGAGTTAAGGGATTGGGGTTGGCTCTTCTTTTCCTTGTTTGTTCATTTGCTTTGTTTCTTATATTCTACACGGGAGTGAAATCATACGGTATCTGTCTTTCTCTGCCTGGTTAATTTCACTTAGTGTTATACCCCCAGGGTCCTTCCTTGTTGTTGCAAATGGCAAGATCTTTTTCTTTTTCTCTTTTATGGTTGAGTAATACTCCTTAAGTATACCATGTCTTCGTTATCCCTTTATCTGTGGATGGACACCTGTTATTTACCTGTGGTAAATAATGCCACAGCAAACAGAGGACTGCGTATATCTGTTCAAAAAAGTGTTTTTGTGTTCTTCGTGTGGATACTCAATACGAGAATTACTAGGTCACGTGGCGATTCTGTTTTTAACTTATTGAGGGCAGAGTTGTATACTTTTTCTATTAGCTTCTAAACCTTGAAAGACATGCCAGACCTTTCTAGAAATTAATGCATCTATTGCTTATAAATATTTTAAAAAGCTGCGTTCCCTCCGTTTCTACGGCTTCTGTTGTGTGTAGGGTTTGTAGGGGGACATCCGAAGCACACTGGTTGGTGCCTTGAGGTTTCTAAAGTTTGCCATGAGCGTCACACCCGCTGAGGAGGCCGGCAGGAGCGAGGCCAGCACCCTGACAGAAGAGCCGAGAGGAGTCGCGCTGTGCAGGAGTGTGTATTTGTAAGATGGAATACACAAACTGGAAGAAAAGTAACGTCCAGAAGATAAAATGGCAGCGTCCTAATATCTGAAGGGCGGTCATGTCGGACAGGGATTCCCTGTGTTCTGAGTCACTCAGTCCGGTGCAGAAATGAAAGGTCCTGAGGGTGACTTGAGCTTCATAGTAAGAACTTGATGGCAGTCGCATGGAGGACGGCCTCGCTTGCTCCCGGAGGTACCGCATCCCATGTCTCTGGCAGATTTCAAGTTGAATCACCGTTGGGACACCATGCTGCGAGGGGAAGGTGGAGTGTCGGATGAGGCAGATTCAACGGATGGCTCGGTAAAGCAAGCGGTGAAAGAGGAAGGAGCAGATCCGTGATGTCTACCCGCCAGCTGGGCTGGCCGCGGGGTGCCCAGATTGCACCTTGTTTCTAGGTACGTTTCTGGATGAGCTCTGCCCGTTTTAATGGCGCGGCAAAACCCGAGGTGCTGCAGCCCCATCACCAGCTACCTTGTGCAACCAGACCCTTACCACCCTGTCTTTTAAAAAAAATGTTTTAATGTTCATTTACTTTTGAGAGACAGGGAGAGGCAGAGTGTGAGCGGGGGAGGGGCAGAGAGAGAGGGAGACACAGAATCCGAAGCAGGTCCCAGGCCCTGAGCTGTCAGCACAGAGCCCGATACGGGGCTCGAACCCACAGACCGTGAGATCATGGCCTGAGCTGAAGTGGGACACTTCACCGACCGAGCCTCCCAGGCGCCCCCTTTGCCACCTCATCTTGCTGCCGAGAGGGGTCTCATCTTTTGTTCTCCTCCAATCAAAACGTATTAGAAGAGTTATCTTTGGTCTGTTTTCCTTCCTTACTCCATATTTTCCCCTCAAACCATCCAAATCTGGCTTCGCCTCTCACCACCCTGGTAAGACCAAACCTCTCAGGTCCCGGACTCCCTTCTCATCTTCAGATCAGACGATGGGTGGCTGCTTCTACCCGGGAGGCAGAGTGGCACCCCACCGGGTAACCACTCTGCTTTTTTAATGCTCTGCTTTTCTTGGCTTTCCTTTTTCCTTCTCCGCCTGCCTTCCGAGCCCCTGCCTGGCAGCTCAACAATGAAATGCTAGAGTCCCTGGGGCCTTCAGGGCGCTTTCTCACTCTAACTTGCATGTTGCCCGCAGTGCGACCTGCGTGGTGGAATCACTTAGATGCCACCCATGCCGGTGACTCCTTACATCCAGATGTGCTGTCACCTCACGCTCCTCCAGTGGCCGCATCAACACTAGGAGGTCTCAACACAGACTTAATTCCCACCACTCTTGAATCCCGTGTTGTCTCCATTCTTCTCCAGACCTATAATGTTGCCAGAGAAGCAATTCAATGGCTTAAGCTAAAAATTACAGAGTCAGCTCTGAGTTTTGTATTTCCTCATTCAACCCACTGATTCCTGTCCATTCCACCTACAAAACGCATCCCGATATGTTTACTTTCTTGAACTCCACACTGCTTCAGATCCTTATAATCCCTGAACTGATCCAACAGTCCCCTAAATCCTCATCTTACACCCACTATATCCTCTTTGAAATCCGTTCTCCGCACAAGGGGCCAGAGCGATCTCTTTAAAAGTATTTAAAAGTGATAGTGGCAGTACCCTGTTTAAAATACTCCAAAGACTTAAGATGAAGGATAACATTTCTGGGCCTCGATTGCCAAAGCAAAAACAAAAACAAAAAATAAATAAAATTTGACCCCTTGTAAAACACTCTCCTCTTTTACTGACTGCACTCCCAGACGAGTAAGTGGGTTTTCTTCTGTGAACGTAAGGTCATACATTTACACCAGCCCCTCCCTCACCTCATTTCCCCTCATCTAGCACCTTCTCCTCATCACCCAGGAACCTCTGAATATTCTCCGACTATCCAACCTAGAGAAAACTCTCAGTTATGCTTTATTCTATCCCTTGTTTCATCTATTTTAATCCCTAGTATAAAAGGAGTTTCCTGCGTAGGTTATAATTGAAAAGCTCTCTGCAGAAGGGTCTCCTTTAAACTACCAACAGCAATGAATAACTGGAAAAGAAAACTGTTCTATATTCACAGAAAAAATTTAATCTATCTGAAGAGAAAGGATTCAATACATTTTCTTTCCAATGCATGCCGCGGGGATATGCACTCTCAAAGATCAAATATCCCATTCACTTTCCAGGTGAAAGCCTTCATTCATTCAAATGTTTTAAAATAAATTGATTGCATATTTATTATGTACCAAGCACCGTTTAAGTAAACAAAACAGACGAGGGTCACGGACTCATGGATCTTACATACTAGTCAGAGAGGCAGATAATTAGCAAGTAAAATCAAGTTCAATTTTTGTACCATAAAAAACAATGCCCTGAAGGATCTCTCATTCTCCAATACACACATTATAATTGACAAGCTGACGGCAGGATATGTTTAATCTAGCTGGTAAGATAAGGGAGTCATTATTCTCAGTATGAAACTAAGAAGGTCTACTTTATTTTTTTATTACCATGGGGTGAATCAGTGACCCACTTAAACATCTAACTCCCAACGCCCACCTGTCAACACCAGTGCATTAAATAACAAGGACAAGAATCCATTTTATGTGCCGTTTCCTCCATGTCTGGAACACTTTTTAGGATGCTTTAGTAAAACAGCATATTGCGTTTCTGAAATAATTACATCCTCTCAGGCCCTGGGTTGATAATCTACTTGTAGCCTAACGAGGCACGGTTGAATTTGGTCACGGTTTTGCGAAGCAACTAGAAGGCTTGGGTACGCCCAAGAACTTCGCTTACGGGAAAACACGGGTTGCATCGCACCTGCCTTGCCAATGGGACCCAACACGGAAGGAATATGAGCTTACGCGTGTCCCCCTGTCCTCCGTCACTTCACACGTGCCCAAAGCACTGTGTACTTTACAGGCATGCTTGCGTGAAAGTTGGCGACAATGTTGTAAATCAAGTGGCAATATGTCACTTTAACAGAGAGAAAAAGAGGGACCACGTGGCTTCTTCAGGATTATGTTGCTGGCACGTGGTGTGGCTTAGGCCCACCTGAGGCAAAAATACATGCTCACTCTGTTCCTCTTCTCTTTTGAGCATATCACACCCTGGGGTGGGCATCGAAAGGTAACGTGTACTTAAATAATCAACGTCAGTGTGCTCTTTTTCTCAAATTTTTTAAGTTTTTATTTCTTTTTGAGAGAGAAAGAGAGAGAGAGAGCAGAGGAGAGGCAGACAGAGAGCGAAAGAGCGAATCCCAAGCAGGCTTCCTAAGGTCAGCGCAGAGCCCGCCGCCGGGCTCGAACTCACACACCGTGAGATCATGACCTGAGCTGGAACCAAGAGTGAGACGCTTAACCGACTGGCCCACCCCCCACCCCCCCCAGGTGCCCAGTCAGCATTCGTGTGCTCTGTTTAAAATGTGCTAGTGTGTTCCCTGAGTCAACACCTGGTGCAGCACAGAGACTGCTGTGCAGAGCTCCCCCATCTGTCAAAATATTTCAGCTGGATCTTTTCGGGTAAAGGATAAAAGATCGATAAAGTCGTGTCGTTGATTTGACTGTGTCTTCTGAGATTCTTCATTGCCTCTCGGAAAGCCAGACTGTGCGTTGTGGAGGTAACGGAAATTTCTGTGCAAAGCGTTTTACAAATGGGAGTTCCAAAGTAAATCTCTCCTGACAGAAGAAAAATACTATTGACGTTCAACGTAAAAGGGAACTTTAGAAATGGAAAGAAATGGAAGCTTCCGTCCGTCTGTATTCAGTCTGAGTAGCTATTGTCTACTAACTGCTTAGGCTTCAACCCGACACACACACCAAGGGTGTGTTTCGTTTCTTTGGGTTTTTACCTAGAGGGTCAGGAGCATCTTTTTCCCTTTCCAGACGACCGAGGCTTCAGTGATTCTGATACAGTGTGTTGTTTAGATGTGAAAATCAGGCAATAGTTTAAGATGCTTGAGCCAAGGGCTAAAAGTAGAAAAAAACCTAGAAGCTTGTAACCTGATGGGGAGCATGGAATTTAAGAAGATACGACATGCAACCCACATGCAGAAGAGTGCATACCTATAGAGCATAACGAATAATTACAAGCACTTACGTATTCATAAAAAGTGTGAATACCCTACATCGGTCTTCATTCTGATCTCTCATTTCTCTCCCCTTAAACGTGACTGATATCCTGACTTTTAAGTCTGTTCTTTGCTTTTTAATAAAGATACTTTTATCACCGCTACGTTTATCCTTAAAACACGGAACTTAGGTTATGTCTATTTTAGACCTTCATGTAAAGTTAAGGCTGTAAGAAGTATGACACAACAGTTTTTCCTGAAAAATTTGGGGACGCGTGGGTGGCTCAGCCGGTTAACTGTCCGACTTCGGCTCAGGTCATGATCTCATGGTTCGTGAGTTCAAGCCCCGTGTCGGGCTCTGTGCTATGAGCATGGAGCCTGTCGGGATTGTCTCTCTCTTCCTCTCTCTCTGCCCCTCCTCCATTGACTGTCCAAAAATAACAAAATGAGCTTTAAAAAGCAATTTGGGGATACATGTGCCCCTATGCATCAGCACTCCTGTATCCTTTGGGTAAATTCCTAGCAGGGCTATTGCTGGGTCGTAGGGTAATTCTATTTTTGATCTTTTGAGGAACCTCCCCACTCTTTTCCAGAGCGGCTGCACCCGTTTGCATTCCCACCAAACAGTGCAAGAGGGTTCCCGTTTCTCCACATCCTCGCCAGTACCTGTTGTTTCTTGAGTTGTCAACTCCAGTGTTTACAGCAGCATTTTCAACAATAGCCAAGTTATGGAAAGAGCCCAAATGTCCATCAACTGATGAATGCATAAAGATGTGGTTTATGTATAAATGGAATATTACTTGGCAACGAGAAAGAATGGAATCTTGCCATTTGCGACAATGTGGATGGAACCGGAGGGTAACATGCTAAGTGAAACAAGTCAATCAGAGAAGGACAGATATCATACACTTTGCATATTCCATAATTCTAAAAGGTTTGCATTTTCAGTAAGAGTAGATTGCTTTTCCAAACACCCAAAACTAGAAAGACAAAATAGGAAAACTTGTGGTGGTGAGAGAGATAGTCATGATAGAAACCAAATAGTTATTCTCTACTGTTTTGACTATCTTTCTATTAATGTTTTATGAATCCTTTATTGAAGTGTATTCCTAGGGTTTCAAACTGAAGTATCCTCCATACCTGGCATCTATCGATGGGAGAAAGTTGAACGATGAAGAAAAAAACAACAACAACTCATGGATCTGGTTGCTACTTGCGGATGCTCCCGGATTGCAGCAAACACACTGTTTTGCAGTAAAAATTGGTCTTGCTTGCTTACTTCTCTTTCGGTTAACTTAATCTTTTCTCATGCAGTTAATTTATTACTTTTCCCTCCATGCCTGAAAACCCTTTAGAAGATTCAAGAATTCCTCCCAGTTAATTCATTGTTACTACAACATGTAGTGATCTAATATTGACAATAATTTAAAATTCAGCTGAATATATCAGATCTAATTATTAAAGCCTCCAGATATTGAGTTGTTAACACAATATAGTTTATAAAAAATATATGACACCAAACATTTTTAAAGAAGTTAGTGTCTAGAGTAACCCATTCCACTTAAAACATTGATTTTTTTTTTTTTAGTATTCACAACTTGAATTGGTAGTAGGAGTTAAAAACAAAAACAAAACAAAACAAAAAAACAAAATGTGGTCTAAATGTTTTGATCTGACTTTCACCTTTATATCAATAAATAAAATATTGAAATTCAATCAACTATCAATTACAATAGTGAAAAATAACATGTGTGAATTAAAAATCTTCTCTAATTGGTGCCAAGGCTGTTATGTTATGTATTCTTTCTAGGCTTTTCTAAGGAAATGGTAATGTATTTGCATATCACAAAGTGTATTTCCCTTCTTTTTATAGTTTCTATTTTATACTAGGTGACTAGATTAAGTGAATAAACACAAGTCAGCAAACAAGTGTGAGCTAATTTAAAAACATTAAAATAAATGTATTGCCCAACAATTAGCTTCAGGTGTATAAGTCAACAGAAGCACGATATGCTAACTACAGGTATTTTAAATCGTAGGTAGAAAGGGCAACCAAATAAGGTGTTGTACTTTTGCTACTCCTGCATTTGAGAGATAGATTTGAATTGTCCCTCCTCCCTTAGAAACTCGTTCTTATTTTCTGCTCTGAGCTACTTGACTAAGTCCAGTACATTCCGGGTCTTCCAAGGCTACACGATAAGAAATCTGTATCATTTGTCTGTGCGCCTCTAGGAATTCTCTCTGGGAAGCCCTTCTGGCTGAACCCAGATGCCCATCCATTCTTACCATGGCACCAGAATTTACCCTGCAGACCCTTTCTTGCCATCTGAATACCATTGTGAGACCTCATTCAATGCCAAGTGGCGCAGAAGTGCCTGGCTGAGAGCTGCCCAGACTGGTAGCCCACAAAATTGTACTGGAAAAAAAAATCGTCGTTTAATCTCCAGACTTTGTGTATTTAAGAAGCTCTAAATGCACCAGCTAGGCATCTTGACTTTAAAGTCTGATAGACAACTTGTAGCCATACTTTGCGGAAAGTGCAGTTTTTCAACTCATTCCTCACCAGCTTGCTGAGACCCCAGTCACTATCCTAACTGTTCATCTGAATGACTTCTTGCTAATTCTGTGTTATATGGACGCCTTCCAAGTTTTCCTCCTTACTCTTCTGTATTCACAGTTTCAGCACCGTTATTTTGTCCTAATGGTCAATGACAACCCCGATCAAAATGGATATAGAAGCATGAACAAGGGCAAATAGAAAATCTGGTCACAGACGTTCCCTAGTTACAGCTGATGCTCGTTATTCATAGGTTGCCTCTTTGTGAATTCACCTGATCTGCAATGGATTCGTAACCCTAAAACCAATACTGCCATGGCTTTGTAGCCATCCCTCGACACGTGTCAAGAGAGGACAGATTTGAGTCACAAGATGTAAGTGTTTCCAGCCAAGGTTGAAAAGGTGACAGTGCTTTGTTTTCTTGTTTCAGCTGTCCTACTGCAAACAAGTGTGTTTTCGTGGTCTATGTGGTCTTACGTTGGTTTTTTTTCATTCTTTGCTTAAAATGTCCTCCAAGCAGAGCGCCGTAGCTCTACTTTCCTGAAGTTCAAGGAGCCTGCAGTGTGGCTCAAGGGGAAAATAATTGAGCGAGGTAAGTTTTATCAGGCACTAGCTACAGTCTGGTAGCTATACAGTTCAGTGTTAAGGAATCAATGATATACCTTAAGGAAGTTGTCCTTAAACAGAAACACACATAAGACAAGGGTGTGGACTAATCCACCGATGAAAATATGTGGCCAGAAGGTTGCAGGAAAGGAGCCTTGATCGACCCCAGGAGTCCAGGCTTTGCTAATCTAACTTTTGCAGTGACTTCACACAACATGACCGCCACCAGTGACGAACATCAGCTGTGCAACACAATTTACTAGAATCACGTACTTTGTTACGAGAACAAAGGACGGAGCCCGAGAAGACATTAGACGTCTGTAGATTACTTGCCATGAAAGGCACCTCAAACACAGGAAAGAACAGGAAAGGAACACACATCCTATTTCTGCTGCTGCCAACTGGTTGCACGCAGTTAGGGATGAGCACTTCAGAACAGATTTTGTGATTCTACATGTACCTTCCTGTGGACACTAACCAGAGGGTCTTGTCATGTTTAGCTGCAAATAGATCTTCAGATAAATAATCACTACATAATTATGCTAACGAAATTGTATTTCTCTTCAAGCATTATTCACCCAACTTAAAGCCTCCAGATATTGGTTGCCTCTCAACATTAACATTCCTTGTTATTTGTTGCCTCTCAACATTAACTCTGTGACCCGAATTATTTACTGCACCTTTTCAGAATGAGACTTGGAATGTTCGAAAAAAGAATGTATCTATCAGCACTGATCACCCTGGTTATCTCTTAGAGCTAAATCACTTTTGACAGCTAATGTAAATAGTTCTTTCTGGAGGGCAGAGGTGAAGTCAGTACGAGGCGTGGGAGGCCAGATGACTTGTGATCCAGGGCAAGGTCCCAGGATCATAGACATGAAAGAAAACTTATAGAGAGTTATCTGATGTTTACTTTACCACTTAATACTCTAAAAAAGTTGACCATGGATATTTGTTTGTATATCAACTCTGTGTGGAGAATATTTGAGTACTTGGGAGTGAGATAGACAGAAGAAATCTTAGTTTAAAAATCTGGGCACTAGAACTAATCTAGAATTTTCCTAAACATGAAGAGAAAGGATGAGCTTGGAATATCATGAAGGCTTCCAGGAGACCATAGAGCAGGGGGTGGGGGCAAAGGGAGGATCAATAGAAGGTAAACCATTTGGTTCTTAATCTGATACTTGTTTAAGAACTAGTTAGAGGGGTGCCTAGGTGGCTCAGCCGGTTGAGCGTCCGACTTCGGCTCAGGTCATGATCTCATGGTTCGTGGGTTTGAGCCCTGCGTCAGGCTCTGTGCTGACGGCTCGGAGCCTGGAGCCTGCTTCAGATTCTCTCCCTCTCTCTCTGTCCCTTCCCCACTCATGATCTGTCTCTGTCACTCAAAAATGAAAAAAACTTAAAAAAAATTTAATAAAAAAATACAATAAAAAAAGAACTAGTTGGAAAGGACCTTGGATGAAAACCAACAAGTGTCAACTTCATTCTGTGGTCCTAGGGAGTGCAGATCAGAGTGCAGATTTTTTAAAAGGTGTTTTTTTTATTATTTATTTTAGGGAAGGGAGACGGGCAAAGTTGGGGGAGAGACAGAGAGAGAGAGAGAGAGGGAGAGAGAATTCCAAGCAGTCTCTAGACTTAGCATGGAGCCTGATGTGGGGCTCGATCTCATGGCCCTGGTATCATGACCCGCGCAGAAATTAAGACTCAGACACTTTATCCACTGAACCACACAGGAGCCCCAGAGTGCAGATTTTCAAAAGGAAGGGAGCACATATGAGGTTCCCTGAAATTGGTCTCGAACTCTTATAGTTACAGGTAGCTAATGGTTATCTTTTGAAAGCATTAAGGTCTTAAGGACTAACTCATTTTTCCAGTTGACAGATGGCCAGCCCTCCCACCCTTTGTAGTCTCCTTCACCACTTATATCTTAGTGAAATTCCCCAAAAGTTGTTCCCCAACCTAAGCAGAGATCTTTCTTTTTGTGACTCTTAGGGAGAAGACAGAGTTTGATAGACTCACCAGCACCCTAACTTCGAAGAGGGAAGAATTGGCTCATAATTCAAAGGAAAGTGGGTGCAGAGTATTTAGCATACCCAAGAAATACCTCCAACATGAATTCCAAGCCATGCTTCCCAAATACACCCCCTATTAGAGGAGGGACTGTGCACAGAGAGTGGCCATTTCGTCAATACCCTCAGGGAAGCATGAACCAGACCACAGAGATTTCACAAGAGGTATCAAAGTGACTAACCAGACTCAGGGTTTGTAAGCCCTCATTTGTGCACCATGTAATTTTAAGTCATTGTGAAATTAAAAGATCCTTGTGGTAGCCCACTCGAACAACGGGCAGTTCCAATTTAGTCTCCAATGAAAACATTTTAATTATTATGAGAAACTAGAGTGTTTTCTTCTCACTGGGTCTTCCAAGGTAAAACACCATTGCCGTCTTGTTCATTGGAGTGTATGTGACACTAACTTTAGCATATTAGATTACAACTTCTTTATTAGCGTAGCGTAATGATATTAGGAAGCAGTTAGTTTTGATATGCTACTTACCACGTGGTAGACTGAATAATGGCCCCCAAAGACACCGACGCCCAAGTCTCTGGAACCTGTGAATACATGGTGTTACCTGGTACAAGGGAATTTGCAGATTAACTAAGTTAAGGATCATGAACCAGCCGAGTGTCCTGGATTATTCAGGTGGACCAACCATAATCACAAGTGTCCTTGGAGGACAGAAGGAGATCCCGCTACAGAAGAGGAACCCCATAGAGATGAAGTGTGGAAACACTACAGGCATCAAAAAAAGTATTCTGCCATTTACAACAACATAGCTGGACGTTGGGAGTGTCGCGGTGAGTGGGATAAGTCTGGCACAGAAAGACAAAAGCCGTATGATCTCACTTCTATGTGGAGTCTGCAAAACAAAAAACCAATTTCACGGGTACGAGGATGGATTGGTGGCTGCCGGAGGCAGGGCTTTTTGGGTGGGCGAAAGGTGTGCAGGAAGTCAAAAGCTGCAGACTTGTAGTTTATAAAGTGAGTAAGTCACGGAGACGTGAGGCACAGTGTGGCAGCTATAATTAATAACACTGTGTCGCACGTCGGACAGTTGCCAAGAGAGTAGATCTCAAAAGTTCTCATCCAAGAACAAAAACGGTTGGGAACAGATGTTAACTAGACTTATTGTGGTGATAACTTGCAGCATATACCAATATCGAGCCCATCACCTTGTATACCTGAAGCTAATCTAATGTTACCTGTCAATTACACCTCAATAAAAACAGGAAAACGACAGCTCCTAGTGTATAGGAAATCTGTGATGGTCAACAGAACCAATAATATATTTAAGGATTTAGAACAATGTCTGGCATGTACTAGAAAGGTTCCTACTATTAAAACGTTTTAGGTCATTAAAGCAGCCACTGAAATGAACATAGTTTTAAGCAAAACACCATGGGGCAGCACAGTTGAAATAGCAACAGACTCAGATACAGAAAACTTAAATTCAAGCTGCGTTTTGGTGATCTTGTGTCGATCAGAATCTCTCGGTCAGTTTTGTCCCCTTCCCTGTGATTTAAATCCCCTAAGTTCATTGTGAGGACAAAACGAAATGATATATAGGAATAAGCTTAGAACTAAGAGACGAGATACTACAGAAGTCTAAATTATTGGGCTCATTTCCTAGTCTTCTTTTTAATACTGTGACTCCATCTCAGGAAACCGGAAGTACGAACCTATGAGGTTTGTCCCATTTGTTGTATCACATTTGGGAAACACGTAATGACAGATACTGGAATTTTAAAGACAGGATTGGTTTTCTATCAGCTAAATGACACAGACACATCAATCCAAGCCCATCAATCCACACAATTTTTCCCTCAATTCCCAGGAAGGCAAGCAAGAACTTGGTATAGTGGATGCAGAAACACCCAGGGGACGTGACACTATGTAATAACTCCTAGACTGGAGCATTTGTGACTTTAATTTATTGGTTTTGAACATTTTGTAACGTGAACTACAAGTGGCTGGGTTTGAACCAACCAATTTGTTGATGATTAAATTTCTCAAGAAAAAACAGTGGTTATGTTTTAGTAGCTCCTGGGACATCTCATTCCTGCCAAACAGCAAGCAACTTGCCTTCCCAGAAGGGTTACAAGCTCTCAAAGAAGAGAGCAATTTAAGGACTTAAATCTCACATCTTTGCGAGATTGATGTCTCCAGAGATTTAGGGATGATATAATATAGAATAGCAATCTCATCAACATCTTCTGACACATACGTGAGCTGTGTATGTGTGAGAGAGAGGGAGACAGAGAGACAGAGACACACAGAGATTGAGAGACAGACAGACAGACAGACAGAGAGGGAGGGAGGGAGAGAGGAGAAGGAGGAGGGAGGAGAATTAAAGACAGATAAATGGGTAGATAGGTAGAAAGGCAAATAGATAAAGAGATTTAAAAATTTAGGACATGTCAGAGTGTGCTGAATAGGATTAGAATATTTCCTTTCCCTAAATGGGGAGCAACTTTCTGATCTCCCAACTAACATTCTTTACAGGAGGAAATTGAAGAAAACATACAATTAATAAGATGTGGTCCTTGTCACAAGTAGAGCAGGGCAGTTCCAGTTGTCAAAAGAAACAGGGATACTTCACTCTGATAAAAATCTGATGAACTGGACAGCTGTCTCTCTAAAATACTCAGAAAACGGGGCACCTGGGGGGCTCAGTTGGTTGAGAGTCAGACTTCGGGTCATGATCTCAGGTCACGATCTCACTGTTCGTGAGTTCGAGCCCCACGTGGGGCTCTGTGCCGACAGCTCGGAGCCCGGAGCCCGCTTTGAATTCTGTGTCTCCCTCTCTCTCTGCCCCTCCCTCCCTCATGGTCTTTCTCTCTCTCCCAAAAATAAATAAAACATTTAAAAAAATAAAATAAAATAAAATGAAATGCTCAGAGCACAATCTTACGCATACCTACAAGCCCTAACTCTGAGTCTCAGAGTTGAGAAGTGTGGAGAAGACCTCAGACGCTGAATTTAGAAAGCGGCTGTTGTAACGCCATCCACAATGGTAAACTACCTAATAAAATCAGAATTTTAAGCCCATTATTGTTTAAGAGAAAGCAGGTTGAGAGAAAGAACTGCCCAATTTTGACAAAAGAACATTCCTGCCTAGAGAGATCACATAATGCCTAAGTGCTAGACCACTTTTTATTCCCATTAGTATTTCAATGATTTGATTAGAAATGATAAAACTCTTAATTGGGCTTTCAGAATAATAATTAAGTGAAACTGTTTTCCATTAATAGAATGGAACAAGAATAAGAAATGAAGGAACACAACGTCTCTGAACAAGGTGGGCTTCTGAGGAGGAAGCCAATCTTTCCCGAGCAAGATGGCAACGTGGGAAGATGATTCTGCCCCTGGATGCATCCCTGGGTCCCTTGAGAGCCCCCCATGAGGTGCAAGTCCACGTGGAAAACTCAGATGAAGGTTATTTTGCAGAGCACACCCTACTCATGCCACAGTTTTATTTCTACCGTATTTTTAAAAGATCAGAGTTTCAGTGGAGAGGATCATCCCTCTCTTTTGTTGCATAAAACCACTTCGTACTATAAATAGGTCATCTCAAAATTATTCTGTGTGCAATTCTGCACACTCCCCTCACACTTAACGAGGATGAGTTTCTTCCTCACTTCTCACATCGTTTAAAATTTTTGTAATGTTTATTTATTTTTGAGAGAGAGAGAGAGAGAGAGATAGAGCATGAGTGGGGGAGGGGCAGAGAGAGAGGGAGACACAGAATCCGAAGCAGGTTCCAGGCTCCGAGCTGTCAGCACAGAGCCCGATGCTCGAACCCACGAACCGGGAGATCATGACCTGAGCCGAAGTTGGACGCCTGAACGACTGAGCCCCCCAGGCGACCCTCATGTCAATTTTAAGGGACACTTTAGAGGCTGCTTCTTGCCCCTAAGAAACTGTGGTCACCCTGAGGACAGGATCCTTTTCCTCTCTTTATCCCTAATACCTAGTAAACTTTGCACATATTTTACGCGAAATCGACAAACAGATGGATTAACTCCGTCATTCTGAAGGCACTTCTCTTTTGCCACACACAGCATTTCATGCGAAGAAAATAAAAAGCCAAGTTTCGGAGATTTAAAACAGAGCTACCTCTTCTAAATGTATGTTAAATGCACGATTGGTAAATGTGATTCACCAGGCTCTGCTTCTGGTTGCCCTCGAATTCAGATGGTCGATTTCCTAAGAGACACAACTGTATGGTGCAAAGGGCCTGTTCGTTTCAAATACATGATACATTTGCTCCACATCGTTTATTTGTCGATAAATTACCACAGAATTCCTTCTGGAGCTCAGAGAGTAGTTGATACAGCCAGTGGAAATTTATGAAAGAGTATATGCCATAAAATTTTAGTGTATTTTTATGGCAATAGGTAAAAAATGAAGTTAACAACAAGAAATGCGGTTTTGACTCACCGAGCATCTGAGCATATGCAGATACAGTCAATATTTACATAGAGTAGCTAGGTTTCTGTATTTCACCTGTTCCACAAAGGATTTGAGGTTTGTTGGGGAAATATAGTTCAGCACGAGATTTCCTCCCAGCCCAGCAATCTCCACGAAGAGGAGAAACGAAACCGTCTTATCGAGTGAGCATTCAACCAGGATGCCGTGCGCATCGTAGGCAACTCGCTAAGAGATTTCAAAGACAAAAGGAAATCTCATGCTTTTATTTGGCAGATGGACACAGCGTGTTCTCAAGATAAACACGCCGAGTCTGCCTTCCCAAGATGAACACCAACAGGCCTTCCAGGAGGAGGACAGCACCGTGTACCACATGTGGTTCATTTTACAATCACCTAGTGATCACCCTAGTAACTGGGGTGACCAGCTATGTAGTTAACTGGCCCTACCCAAAAGAGAAGGAGATCCTCGTTCATCTGTATGATGAACAGCCAGGGGCCCACAGATGTCCTGCTCTGGTCTCGCCCAGAAGCGGGCATCTCCCCACCCGGTTACTTTTCAGAGATGGTTCAGGCCCTTGAGAAAGACATTCCGGGCTCTTACAGCGGAGAAGAGACCTATCAAAAGCACTTAGCCAGATTTCAAAGGCAGTAGAAAGTGGCGACAACTGCACGGTTTCTAAAATAAAGCCCCGAGGAAAAGGTAGAGGTCGGAAATCTTTTCCCTTATTTTCAACCTGGAGAATTAGGCCCCTGTTTTTAATTTGTATCTATCCTTGAGGTTGGACGGGTTGTACAATTTTGTGAAAATACCAAGTTTATGGTAGAAGGATAGTGGACACTTTATTTTAGTGCTTGGGAAGAATTTCAGGTGACCACAGGCATTTTTTTTCCCACTTTATTGTAAGAAAATACTGTACAGTAAAATAGGCCAACCTTGGTAAACCATATTTCCGATGAATATTTTCTGCCTATATGTATATTTAAAAAAAGCCTGTTTCAGAAGTGCATGTGTAGGTGAAGGTCCCTAATAGAGAAAAAAGGAGCCTTCTAAATTTTCTACATCAGATGGCCTCATGCCCAAGGGATCCTTAGTTAGCTACCATTAGAGAGGGAATCAGGAGGAAAAGCAGAAGATTGTCTTCTTGGGAAAGGAAAGGAAAGCCGTGGAAAGATCTGAAAAGCCCAGAGATGCCTCCGGTGTCCACATCATCTTATTGTACCAGGATATCCTGAAGCCAAAGAGAAGAAGATACAGGCCAGGAAGAAAAAAGGGAAGAGTTGAGATCCCTGCTAAGGTACATGGACCCTCAGAACCAGAGGACCTGATGGGTAGGGTGCGGTTTGGTCCACAGCCTCAGTTTACCCTTTTGCCCTCTTCTTCCCAGTTAGCTCTGGCTGCCGTCCTCGTCACAGGGACGCTCTCCTGCCTCCCTTCCTCCATTGGGCCCCAAAGAGAATTAAGGGGTTGCTGCGAGCTTATAAGGTGGGGATTACACGGCTGAGCCACCTGTGTAGCGTTTTGACCGCCGAAGGGTGAAATGGCGCTCCTGGATGAAGGCCCTCCCTGCCACTGGACGTGACCGGCTGCGGAGAACTCTAACTTTCTTTGAAACGGATGGGAAGGCCAGGTCACTCTTGTCACTGCTAAATTAGCTTCTTACGAAAAAGAGAGGAGGTAACCCATCTGTACTGGGGACAGTTGAATAAGTTCAATTTATTCAAATCCTAACGCGTCACTTAATTTCATCACACACTACAAAGGAAAGGCGAAACAGACTCCATCATTCTTGGAAAAAATTAGGCAAATTCAGCGACATTTGTTTATCTGAAAAATATTCGTGAACCGTTTTGAAGTAAACTCCACTTTCGTGCTAAAGCCATTCTTGAGGTGTGAAAACAAACTTTGCATAAATGAACTCTTTTATGGAACACACACACACGTATGCATGTACACATACATATGTATGCACACATACACACAAATATATACACACATATGTATATACACGTATGCACATATGTATACACACACGTAGACATGTAACAATTAACCAAAAGTTTTATAGCCAGTGGGTTTCAAGGCTTATGTCTGTACCGGCTGATGTGATTACATTCCTTTCTAGAATTTTGATGTGCTCGCTTTCAACTCACGTTCTTGAGTCAAGTGTGAACGGGGCAATGGGCGTGGTGGCCCACGTCTCATCTGTTTAGCCATCTTGAGGCATTGTGAGAAGCGCCAGCTGCCGGTGACAGCTGAATCACACCCAGGGACCATGCAAATCCTCAGCCGGTCTCAGCACTGGGGATCCTATTAGTTTTCTTTGCAGACCATCTTTCAATAAGAGAAATACACTTCTATTTCACTACTCCTCCCTCACCTACTCAGGGTGCGTTAGTATCTCGCGAAATGGCTTGACGTTGCAGAGCTAGGGGGAGACAGGTCTGATCGTTTCCATCGTAACTCAATTGACCATTTGCAGGTTCTTTCAATCTACAAGCCCAACACCACTTACAAGTCACACGACCGTCGAAGCCACTGCAGCTACAAACATACCCGCGTTTCTGGGATTTGCCTCAGGCATCTAGAATCGACTTTGCTTCCTGTGTCCCTGGGACTGCAGAATGACTAAAACCGCCCTCGCGCACCAAAGCGTTCCTCCCGTGGTCCCGAGGACAGCGTTGCTAGGCAACAGACACCTTCTCCCTGTCCCTCCCGTCCAGAGGCACCGTCGCCGGAGCGTGCCTCTGTCCCCATCTGGGTGCCAGACAGGTGTCTGGAAGTGAGTCATTCTCCGGAGAACATTTGCCTCTAGGATGTCGGGGAAAGTCAGTTTAAATGAGGACACATAAAATAAGCCTTAATAACCTTGAAGGTATAAATATAGTTTTGTGAAGCACAGAGCTTGACAGAATTGGATAATCAGACTGGAGAGAGAGTTAAATACAGACAAGGAGAAGGGAACGGATGCGGGCGGAACAGGCCATTTCAACTGTAATTTTCAGATAATAGGTTTTGAAATATGGCCCTGGTGGAAAAGCCTAAGAAAGAGTTTAGGTAGCTCGAAGGCAGAAGAGCAGCGTTGAAGAGAACAGAAACATGCTTTTAATTAACGGGATGACAAAATGCTTTGGTGGGCCTTTTCTTAGCCAATTATGCATCTTTGTTTAAGCTGTCATATTTAACTTTCGGTAATTTAGTAGGATAATTTTATGCCACGAATTATAAAAGTCCTGGCACATCAGTGAGGCAAATGTGTTGGCTAACTGTTTCATGTTAAATGAAAGCAGGGAGAGAAAACGGGGATAGCTAGAAACATTTAGCAATTGGATAATTGTTATCAGGTACATCTTAGGAAAGAAGTGATAATTCTTGCTTCCAGCCATTTAACACAAACAAAGGTTAGAAAAGTGTTCATTAAATTAAAATGTTTGTAGGAGACGTTTATTTTTCACTTGCAGAGATGTCTCAGGCAAAAGATGTGCAACTTAACCTTTAAGTTCCTGTTTTCAGAATTAAGAATCCTTGCTCTTTGGGTTCAGGGGCGTCCCACCAAAAAGCGATTTGTTGGAATCCTAACCCCCAGCACCCGAGGACGTGACCTTTTCGGGAATAGGGTCTTTACAAAGATAATCAAGTTACACATGGGATCACTAGGTGGGCTGTAACTCAATAGGGCTGAAATCCTTTTTAAGAGAGGAATGTGGACTCAGGCATCAACCATAGGGAGACTGTGAATGGACACATGGAGAAGGCCATGTGGCACTGGGTGATGCGGCCACGAGCCGTCGAGGGACGTCTGGGATATCGGTAGCTAGAAGGGGCAGGAGAAAGCCTTCCTTCCTCCGGAAATTTCAGGGGATCTTGGCCCCGTCAACACTCCAGACTTCCAGCCCCAGAAGTGTGAGACAATACACTTCTATCCCAAGCCACCCGCTTTGCAGAAGTTTGTTTTGGTAGTCCTAGAAAACTAACACAGTTGTGCTTATGATTATCTAGAAGAGGGTCCTCATTATGAAAATCATACATATGATATATATATATATATATATATATATATATATATATATATCTCCATCCATAAGGTAGTGTTAAAATCAAGACAACAGGCCCAAAATGGAGTCACTTACGCTAAGCCCTGTTACCAAACCAAGACTTAACTTCGTGATACTTTGGCTGTCCCCAGAATGGAACCAGAAACCAGCCGATCAGGATCTCAGGATGAGCATGAGCCAAGTTATCTGCCTGATGGACTCCAACCATCCCCTCAAGGAAAGTGATCTTGTAAGAACCAACTCATTTTTTGCCTAAGATCACTCCCTCGTCCCCATTCCCTTGTCCCTATAAAAGCCTTTCATTTTGTGCAACTCCTTGGGGCGCCCTCCTACCTTCTAGAGTCGATGCTGCCGGATTTGAATCATTTTTTGCTCAAATAAACTCATAAAAAATGTTAATAGGCCCTAGTTTGTCTTTTAACAGTTCTGGTGCCAGAGAGAACAGAAGGACTGAGGAGCAACCAGGTGAAGGCACCTGTGAGCCCCATGAGTTGATTTCTCCCACCACCTCTAGAGGAGCTGAGTGGTGCTCCCTCACATCCTAATTCTGCAGCTTTGGCATTAAGGCTTTCAGACTTCAACTGAGCATTTGTTTTTCTGGACCGGGTCCAACCACGCTGAGCTAAACTTAGAAAGTGGACTACGTCCTGGCTGGACTGCTCCTGATCTAGAAACTCAACTGGCTCTTGGGTCAAACTGGGTCTGACTTAAGCTGCACTGGGTCCAGGGTGAGGCTTCCAATGAATAAGAGTTTTGGTTTTTTTGTTTTGTTTTGTTTTGTTTAAGCTGAACAAGGAGATGAATCTTACCAAAGATAATCTTGAATTACAGTGGCCACAGTGGAGAACTCACCTAGGGACTCATATTCACTCAGGAAGTACCCCAGAGGAAAAAGGGTCTGAGCCAAGCATCGCCATAAAGGAGAGAGGAAAAGTTACTTTTCCTCCTCTACAGTTTCTGGGGACCAGGATGAGACCTGGTAGGACACTTGCTCCAGAGCCAGTGGATGGGATCCTGGGAAAACTGGCAGAAACCAGAAAATGGTGAGGATTTTACCAAAGTCAGCTCTCCCGGTACTGGATCTGTGGTACCTGGTCAAGAGAGGGAGGGAAATTTTTATGTTGTCCCTTTCCAAATTCAGATCTCTGGAAAAAAACAACAAAAACAATGAAACAAACAAACAAACAAACAAACAAAAAGCATTTGTAAGAGTTAGATCTTTGAGTTGTGACATGTGAGTTTGCTTTTAGATGCCCACTGGTTGTGAGTCCTTTCTCTCCCAGGGACAGCTATTGTGTTTTGTTTCTCCTGTTTTGTGTCCTGAGGCTTCGTAACAGTCAGATCGGGGGTCCCCAAAATATGACTGAGCAAAATTGTGGGTTGCAGGCCACTTGCTGCTAGATGCGGCTGGCCAGAATTTCGGGTTGCGCTCCCTAGGGTCCTACCAAAGGTCAGCCCTCAAGGGACTTACCTTGAGTCTGTCTTTGGTGCTCTTTGGGAGCGGCTCTGGATCTTGGAAAGGTAGTGTCTTTTGTACCCTCTTTGGGGACGCATCGCGCATCCAAGAGATTGTTGAATCCTGACAAAAATATTTACTGTTTGTCCTCGCTGATACCTGACAAGATATTTGAGAGGATTTGAAAAAAAGAAATAGCTCTAAGTCAGAAGTTGGCCACATCGAAAGCTGATATCCAGAGCCTGATGGGAACTTTTTTAGGTCTTCTCCCCTAAGCCAAGTAGGACTGTGTTCAATCCCTTGGCACCCCTCGGGGAGGGTGTTTGGATGCCAGTTTTTACAGCACTGCTTTCCAAACAACTGTGGGGGTGGCAAGCAGCGTTTTGGAAGCAAAACAGGACAAACAATAGCATAGACCCTGAAATGGTGCATCTAAGTGTTCCAAGTTCCAACATAACACGCTCACAGAAGACGCCTGCCTCACAGCCCCTGCCTCATCTGAGCGCTTGCCCGTGGCTGGGGTGGCCTTCGGCTCAGTCCTGCAGTCAGAAGCACACAGGGCTCGCACACACAGTCTGCGTGTTTCACACGTGGGGCTGCCTTGGGAAAGGCTAATCCACTTTAGTTCCGGAAGATTTTAAACCAGATGCGGCAGGCATCATGCAGAACCTCCTAGGTGACCAGTGGTCTTTACAGATGTTTCTACCAGACCCCTGCGGGTTGACCTTTCTCAATGCATTCCCTCCGGAGTCCCTTCAGTTATTTTACCCTGAAAGTTTCTCTCCTTTCTCCCAGAGTTCAGTAGGCCCCTGACTCACACTTCCTGCTTCTGAGCACTGGGTTTCTGACATTCTTCTGTGGCTTGTGTCCCAAGAGAGTGGCTATATCTGGCTTGTGCTGAACACCAGAGCTTTGCACTGTGATTCCTTTTCTTTCTTTCTCTCTCTTTTTTTAAAATTTTTAAACATCTTTTTTATTTATTTATTTTTTATTTTTTTAAATGTTTATCTTTATTTTTGAGACAGAGAGAGACAGAGCATGAGCGGGGGAGAGTAGAGAAAGAGGGAGACACAGAATCAGAAGCAGGCTCCAGGCTCTGAGCTGTAAGCACAGAGCCCGACGTGGGGCTCGAACTCATCAACTGCAAAATCATGACCTGCGCTGAAGTTGGATGCTCAACCAACTGAGTTACCCAGGTGCCCCAAATCTTTTTATTTATTTTTGAGAGAGGGACAGACAGAGTGTGAGCAGGGGAGGAATAGAGAGAGAGGGAGACACAGAATCCAAAGCAGGCTCTGGGCTCCGAGCTGTCTGCAGAGATCCCTACACGGGGCTCGAACTCATGAACTGTGAGATCATGACCAGAGCCAAAGTGGGACACTTAACAGACTGAGCCACCCAGGCACCCCACAATTCCTTTTCTTATGTACTTTTTTAATATTCCTCATAACTGTTAGCAGGGGCTAGAAGGCTTACTATTAGTCACTGGTGGGCCTGAAGGGTTACGAACCACAGAGATCCATGGTTAATCTCCAACCTCACGGAGTGAAGAGTCATTGTTCCCTACTGTAACCACCACAGAACTGAAAGTGACAGAATAATTTAGAAAAGGATGTTTAGGCACTCAACAAGTGACGAGGAAAGCCTATCGCCACAGCAATGCTCAAGCTTACCCAGCTTCTGTTAGAAATTTGTGTGTATTCTCATTTTCTATCACAACTCCACAATTATTTCCCAACAGCAGAGAAACGCCTGACTTCCTGAATGAGTTCCAAATATGTTGAGAGCAAGGGCATGGGTTTTGTTTTTGTCATCGTTGACAGTCTGTGAAGAATAATTTCTTTTTGCTGGCCCATGACCCTGGTTCATTGATTATTTTTTTGTTTTGTTTTAACAATCATAGCAGTTGTCCTAGTTATTCCAAGAGCTAACTGATTTAAAATTGCATGACATTTAAATTTAAATAATTCCATGAAAACCCAATGAGAGAAACAATATTCTAAAATAATTATCCCAGGAGTGTAAAGAAAGTTCTGCCTTGGAAAACCTGAAAGATTGCCATTAGAGATATTCTAATGTAATCTTTTACAGATTAAAAAAGCTGAGGAGAGTGAAAAGAATTCATTCATTTGACAAAAAATAAAATTCATAATCTGAACAATGTTTTTTGGTGCTGGAGATAAGAGTAATTAAGGACACAAAGAGCACCTGTCTTCATTGACTTCCATTCTAATGAACTAACAGCAATGCACAGGCTTCCTGCATGTTCCTGGCAGGTAGCAAGTGCTGAATATAATACACTATATTACTGTCATGTGATCCTTGTCACACTTTTGAGGTAGGTATCGTCAACTGGGTCCAAAAGTGATGATCCTGTGGAGAAAGGTGGATAAATCTTCATTTTCCCAGAGATGTATATTGTGATCTGTTCAGATCCATAAAAATAGAAATGAATAGGATTTTCCAGTAAAATTCTGGACTGAGTATGGGCAATTTGCAAACCCCTGGAGGCTGTGCTTTCTCAAGACAAAGATATAATCCAAGGAAGATGAGGACACTGGCTCCAGGAGATTTGGACCCAGCCGAGCAGTGCTGGGTGTGCTAGAGGGTCTATGGCATAACCATTCAGGACAAAAAAGGGGAGATGGGGAGTCAGGAGAAAGACTGCATAGTTCTGATAGAACAGAAACTGTGGTGGATGAAGTAGAATCCCCAGAAAACAAATTGCCAAGTAAAATAAGGTAGTTGTTAATGCAAGGAAAACAGCTGCAGGAGAGTGAATGCAATTATAGTATACTACTGGGCTCTGCAGGGGAAAGTAAAGCCAGTAATGCTGGCTTTCATCGAACCAGTGCAGTGAGACCATTCTCTGAGGAGGGGGAGGAAAGTCAAGGGCATGTGTGAGAATAAAGGGTAACACTCTGTGAAAAGAGATTCAGTAGGTCCCAAACTTGATAAATCTATAATGAATAGTAGAAGTAGTTTTCTTTTTCCCTAATAAATATGGAGGTAACCACTACAGCATTCAGGGGAAAGTGTTAAACACAGTTGCATCTTGAGAGCAGAAGGGGCAAGAAATAGTAGGAAAAATACAGCTGTATTTTTTAAGTGATAAATCAATTTTACTACTAATTGAGTTCTTAACATTAGGCATGTATTCGTTCGATAAACATTAAAACAAGAACTTATGCTGTTTAAATAAATTGGCTCATTTAAATTCACATAAAGAGTGTGGAAAATTTGGAGATAGAACCCATTTCTCCAGATCCCCAGAAATCTCCAAATGAATGTTCCTTTGAATAGTTCCGTGAAAGAAATGTTTTTGGTGAGATCCTTTGGTCTAACCATCCAATGGGCACGGAGAACTCAAAGTCAAACATGATGTCCATGATTGGCCACAAAGGGGGGAAGACGCCAATGATTCCAGTCTCAGCAGGTGGGTACCACGGTGGGCCATGCAAGATGCTACAGCCTGAGGTCCAAGGGGGCAAAGACCCAGCTTCCTGAAGGCAGCCTGGGAGGATTTCAGAGAGTTAACAGAGAGCGTCATGGCACTCGGCTGGAGGGACCTGCATCAGGCAAGAGAGTTGGGTCAGCGTGATCCAAGAGTGTGTGCCTGAGAACTGGAAGGGTTTCAGGACAAGCAATGAATCCATTCAAAAGTGGTGTAGCAAAGTTGGACAATCAGAACCCATCAGGTATTATTTTACCAGTCTAATTTAACTAAACTATCGCAAATTTGACGAAATTTGGGAAAGAGTTAAATCTGACTAAACTATAGAAAAGACTACTGTCCTAACTGGAACCAATACACATTTTACAAGTCATCTGGCTGGTCTGTTTACTTCTATTTTTTCCCTCACAGAAACCTAACCGGACATGTTCAGTTTCTTCAGTAGAACTCATGAGGCAGAACTGAGGTTAACGTTAAGTAGTGGTTAAGAGCATGAGCGTTGGTTTTCAGGCTAATACAGCACCTGAGCAAATTTTATTGGCTTTTTTGAATCTGCCCTATTTCTTGAAAGAATAGTTAATTTTGTTTATTTAATGGTGTTGCCACGTGGGTTAATTGCGATGATATATCAAAAGTAGTCGGGTAGGAGTTGCAAATGGGAAGGTCTCGGAATTCATCGCTGCCCTTGCCAGGTTGAATGTTTCCTTCTTCCTCCATGTCTCCTTGGCTAGTAGGAACAGAAAAACAGATTAGCTCATCTTCAAAAGACAGATCCAGGAACTAAAAATAAATACTTTCACATGAAATATATTCTTCTTTGTATTCTTTGGCAACGTCTAATCCCACAAAAATGAAAAACCACAATATAGGGAAAAGTAAGCAAGAATGATATGGTAAATTATTCTTGGCTTTCTATAATGTACAAAAACACTTAGCATCCAAGTATGCGAAGCATGGCAGTGCTAAGAAACTATTTTTGTGAGACTTTTTTTTTTCACTCAGAATTAATCTCACAAGTACTATTTTAAGCAGGGTAGAAATGGTCTGACAAAAATCTTTGATAACGTTATATACCTTAAGATGTCCTTCCTCACAGATGAATGTATCGTTTGTGTATACTTTCTCTTTTTGGTAATGTTTGTGACGATGAGGATTTGTCTTTTGTGCTGAGTGAGGAGTACGTACGTAAACAAGATGCATTCTATTACCCTAATCACTTTTAGTATGGCTTTGTCTTTGAGACCTTTACACACGGGTGTCCCAGTGAATTTCAGGAGCGGATGTGAGCACTGAGATTTCTCAGTAGGACAGCTGTTCCTCAGCCCTTAACAGCACAGTGAGCACATCTTTGAAAGCCCCTTTCAAGACAGTTCACAGCTGGAAGAGACTTTTTAGTTACAGCAAAAACAAATTTACAACCAAGGGAAGGAAGGAAGGACTCAATGCTGTGGGCATTTTCTCAGTCTTCCTAATTTTTTAACGGAACTCGGTGCTACAAAGGCAGTGACCGTGCAGATTTAGGAGTAAAACAGAGGCTTTCAAAATGGCGACACTCATGCACTAGGGACTAATTGGTCTGAGCAAAGGCATTAGAGGCTTGCAGATCTGGGTGTTCATGTGATTTCAGCCATTTTACAGATTATAGAACTTTTGACAAGTTTCCTTGTCTCTGCCTCAGATCCTGCCTGTGTGTGTGAGTGTGTGTGTGTGTGTGTGTGTGTGTGTGTGTAAATTGAAGGCAGACATGCCCACTTCCTCGGCCGTCTGTGATGACCTTGATGTATGGTTTGTAGAGCACTGGGCTCCACGTTTGCTCAGTACCAGTCCCTCCATGGGCCCTCAAACTTACACAAATTCAATTTTCTCAACCTGAGGGACAGTCAAAGGAAACAGAGTGTGTTTCTTGTTTTGATACTTACCTTTTCAGTTCAATGAGATTGATTCTTTGACAAAACCTGAGCGCCTACCATATGACTGAAGACACAGAAATCAAGCAATCTATGCCCCTCCACCCTTAAAGAAATGACAGTCCCATGAGAAGTATGGGCCGACTGAAGTCACAGCTCTGATACGATCAGTGTGCACAAAGTGGTTAACAAATAAAAACAAAAACCTAACCTGGAGACCGGGGCCAGCTGCTGGACATGAGGTGTGAACCAGGCTCGTGAGTTTAGAGGGGAACGGTGTGGACAGACACAACCATTAGTGGGTCCTGAAGAATGAAGAGAGGGGGCAGGACGTGGGACTGGCCAGGTGGCAGCCAGGTGACAAAGAGGGTCATCCATCACACAAAGATGGCTCTTTGCCTGGTGCCCAACATGGAACCACCGCAGACACCCTAAGCCACACACACACACACACACACACACACACACACTCACTCACTTACACACACACGCACAGTTGTGCCCTTGCTCACAATTTCACATCCAGACACCTACTCTCACGCACTCACACTTTCATGCACTCAGGCACATGTACACACTCATACTTACACACTTTATTGGCTCAAGACTATGAGTTCGAGCAGGACAAAGTGATCATGCAACCAAGATGTCTGTGAATCCTTGGAAATGAACTTTCACCTAACCCTTCATTCTTGTCCCTGTGTTCTCTCTGTGGCACTTTCTCTTTTGTCCCAAGGGGACCAGATTTCTCAGAGAGACCCCAGTGCTCATCCCGATGCTACTTGGCCCACGTGGATGTCCCTCAGCCCTGTCGGCCACCGGGACCCCGGGCCCCCCTGTCCCTCAGCAGCGATGACAGGGCAGCAGCGTGCTTCCAGAATCGAAGGCAGAGATGCCAATCTCCTGTGAGGTCCGGGGGCTGTGGAATTCCCCCAGTTCCCGAGGAAAATCTGTTTTCAGGCTAGAGCAAGTTCAGGCATTTCAGAAGTACAGCTTAAGTTGAATTCTTAGTAATCCTATGCAAGCCAAAAACCCTTTCCTTGCAATCGTGCTAATTAGCAAAAAGAGACGGTCTATACCCACTACTTCTCCATCCTTACTCAGCTGCGTGTGAATCAACTCCGGAGAAAAAAAAGAAGGGGGGGGCAATTTTTGTTCACTGCTGAGTGTATCCTGGACCCCTGACGTGACCTCCTCATTTAGTTCCATCCCTCCTAGGAGATTATTACAATGATCTTTCCTTCACTCGTGAGGCATCGGAAGCTACGTGTGCACACCAGGCACTCCAGTGTCGCCAGTTGGGATTCAAACTCGGGATTACCTTGTCACAGAAACCACGCTCGTTCAGAGCAGCACTCCAGCTCTGTCAGCAATATGTATCAATCATTTTCACTCCAATGTGACCTTTTTTCACATAATACATTTAGATGCCTCTTTCAAAAATACGCAGCGAATATTCTGGTAAACTCCGAATAGAACAGAAGAAGAGACAAAACAAAAACAAAAACAAAAACAAAACACAACAACTTCATTTGAGAGACTCCTAAATATAGAGAACAGAGGGTTACGGGAGGGGTCGTGGGAGGGGGGATGGGCTCAATGTGTAAGGGACAGTAAGGAATCCACTCCTGAAATCATTGTTGCACTATATGCTGGCTTACTGGGATGCAAATGAAAAAAAAAAAAATTAAAATAATAATAAAAAAAAGAAAACTTCATTTGGAAAGCATTCTAGTTACCTAGGCTCCATCACTTGTAAAAAGGAGTCTCTACTAATATTTTCATGGGGCCATACAGTATTATTTGAAACTTAATACAGCACAAAAGCAATTTTAAACAGGGTGTTAACGAAAGGAATCATGGTTTAAATATTCTAAGAGCTGTGTGCTGTTTGAAGACACACGCATAAATCTTTGTGGAGAAGCCACTGAACTAGAAACAGCTAGCGGCACCCAGCCTTTATTCTTTGTTCAAACCATTACTCCACTGTCTGTGGTTTCTTAAGCCGTATTATCAGCAAGGCAAGATATTTCTACGACAGAAATTCCACGACCTTGTGGAAATTTGACGCAAAGGAAGGCTGGAAAAGGAGGCTCTTGTTTTGAATGAAGATGGTTATGTACCGCTAGGTGTTGGTAGTGACTTGATTAAGATCCAATGGACTAGGAAACGCGTTTCATTTTTAACACGGATGAACTATTCTTTGTGCCGTCCTCGTGCTTAGCGAAGGGCTAAGAGCAGGTTAGCTCCCGTGTCAGACCCGAAGATCTTACAGTGTTCCTTTCTTTCTTCTCCAATATGATTTTCGGAAGTTTATTTATTTATTTCGAGAGAGAGGGGAGGGGAGAGAACAAGCAGGGGAGGGGCAGAGAAAGAGGGAGAGAGAGAATCCCAAGCAGGCTCTGTGCTGTCAGTGCAGAGCGCGATGTGGGGCTTGATCTCAGGACTGTGAGATCCCGACCTGAGCTAAAACCAAGAATCCAATGCTTCACTGACTGAGCTCCCGGCACCTCCTCCTTAATACGTTTTCAAATTAAAAAAAAAGAAAAGAAAAAAAGAAACATAAATTGGAACTATGAGTTACAAATGTCTTGTAAGTTCTCCTCAATGATTTTCGTCACTTTTAATTGTTTGTGCGCTCGCCTGTGTTCAAGAATATGCAGTTTATACAAACTTACTATTGGTTTCTTAGAAATGCATAATATGAAGAAAAATGCCTTTTAAATTTTAGGGAACATAACATGTAGAAAGGAACTCTTTTTGATAAGTGGTCTATTTCATATTAAAAGTTAACTTCCTGTCTTCTTTTCCTATAATGCTCTAATAATATTATACTATTATATTATAATATTATGTAATAATATATAATAATAATAATATATTATGTTATTATGTCTCATTATTGTATCTCCTAATAAAATTAATTCCTCCTCTTGATAGGCAGTCTTTCCATAGGAATTTTCTTTGATTTTTTTATATTAAATATAATTTATTGTCAAATTGGTTTCCATACAATACCCAGTGCTCATCCCAACAGGTGCCCTCCTCAATACCCACCACCCACCCTCCCCTCCCTCCCACCCCCCATCAACCCTCAGTTTGTTCTCCGTATCCAAGAGGCTCATACGGTTTGCCTCCCTTCCATAGGAATTTTCAAAAAATACTCACCTTCAAATCTTCTGAGAATTTCTCACAGGAATAAGTCGACCAATTATCTGTTGCTATATGATAACCAATCATATTTCAATAGTAGAAGAAACCAATCTTTGGTGGCAATTTTATCTGTCAAATCCCTATAAGAACGAAAGAAATACGATAAACACCAATAAAGGCAACCTGTTGTTTTTTATGGTTGTTCTGCACAAGGACTGGCTTCTCACCAAAGGGCTTCCAAATACATATAAATTTTAACTTTAACGGTCAGTGATCCTCCAACTGGCTCAGAGATTCTCGGGGGTCACTCTACTCCTTCCAGGGGGTAGTGAAGTCAAACAGTTTCCATGACAAAACTAAGATATGATTTGCTCTTTTCACCTCACGTTTTCACAAGGTACAGCAGAGCTTTCCAGAGCTTGCCTGGCATGTAGTGCACACAGAAGGCAGAGCTGATAACGGGGATTCCGCTGCCTTCTCTTAAACCGGGAGTTCAAGAGAATTTCCAAATTGTCAACCAGCACCATTTTCTTTATTTTGGAAAGATGGATTTTATGAAATGGTTTTTACAAAGCTCGGATAGTGGCACTAATATGTAGCATTTATATATAAATACATAATGCATAAACAAGTTTTTTCAAATGTTCTTAATTTCCCATAGAGTAAATGTTGAAAGAGATTAGCAACATAATCAAAACTCTTTGAAGTCCTCAATAATTTTTAAAATTGAAAAGAGGTCTTGAATTCAAACAATTTAAGACACGTTGCTTCAATCTATGAGTAGCTATGTTCTCCACGTGAAGGAAAGAATATTTGATCTATTCCAAGAAAGCAAAGACAAATTCATCTTATAATATGCATCTCCCAGTTTGCTATTTTCATGTTGCTAAGTTTTTGAAATCTGTGTGTATTTTATATTTAAGGCACCTCTTGATTTGGGCAGGCCACATTCTAAGTACTCATATGATCATTGGTGGCTACTGGCCGTTGTACTGAACAAGTGTACCCATAGATCACGTAACACTACTTTGATTCCATTTAATTTTTCAACAAAGAAAAAACTTTTTCGCACGTTATCTTCACACATATACGGGTATTAAGCATTTATATCAGGACAAGTGCAAGGGCTGGTTTGCTTGCTTTATTTATTGAAATGTCTGATTTATCTGGTTCTGTGTGTTTCCCATCGTGTCCTTTTTTAGTTCTACGACCTCTTTCGTCATTTTTATGGTCGATGTTAGTTACATTGACAAGCTTTTCTGGTCCAGTTTTAGGCACTTCCTTCGATTTTGTACCCGCATATTTCGGGTTTACATCTCTTCTTGGTGCCACAAGACATTCTTTTTACCGGAGTGGGCGTGTCTTATTTAAAGTCTCCATTGGTCTACAAATGTCGGCATGTTGCCGTCTTTCTTGAAAAGTAGTTTAGTTATAAAACTCTTGTTTTTCCATATCTTCCCTATACACTTCGAAGACAGTCTTGCTCACACACCTGCTTTCCTTCTGTCACTCCTTTGTTAACTTTGCATATATTGTTTATTTTTATTAAAATAAATATAAGCATGTTGACTACACCATTCTTTTTTCGCTGTTTACTTTAACATATATCTTGAATATTTTTGCACACTTGATATAGATATAGATATAGATATAGGATAGATACAGAACTTTTTCTTTACTTTTTTTTAAAATGTTTATTTATTATTGAGAGAGAGAGAGAGATAGAGTGTGAGCCAGGGAGGGACAGAGAGAGAAGGAGACAGAATCCGAAGCAGGATCCAGGCTCCAAGCTGTCAGCACAGAGACCAACGCAGGGCTCGAACCCATGGACTGTGGATCATGACCTGAGCTGAAGTCAGAGGCTTAACCAACTGAGCCACCCACGCGCTCCTCTTTACTTTTTCATTTTGAAATTTATCAAGATAATGTTTACTGAATTCTACTTTAATTTTTTTCTCTTTACCAAGAACATGGCTTTTTCTTGTAAATGTTCTTGTAACGTTTCTTATAAATTTTCTCGCAAAATTCCTTAGTAAATGCTTGCATCATTTTATGATTAAAATTTCCAGCCTACGTCCATACTGAAATAATGGTGTGGTGAACATGCATCTAGTCTCACCTGGGTCAACAGTTATCATTTTGCAACTTTTGCTCAACCATTTGAAAATATGTACGAATATCACGACATTCTATTCCCAAACATTGTAGCTTGTATTTTCTAAGGTCAAACATTCTACGTAGTCTCAACATTATTATCAAACGTAGTAACATTAATGCCAACATGAATATTAATTGATTTATTTTCTATAACACAAATATTAATTACAAATTTAATATTAATATTACAAAATATAAAATTTATCATGGAATTGCCCCGGTTGCATGTGCTTTTTGTTTTCTTTAAATGAAGCATCTCATCTTAGCTGTGTTATTGCTTCTCCTAAACTTTTGTCTACAGATCATCCCTCTCCCTCCTTGTCTTTTGTGAATTGGTGTTTCTAAGCAGACCAGGCAAGTCTGTCTTTTATAATGTGTACACATTTGCATTTATCTGATTATCTTCTCATAAACATTCTATCAATAAAACTGCACAGGTATAATATTATCGCTTCCTCAGTGCATCATATCGGGAGACACATACGTCAGTTTGTCCCTTTGATGGCTTGGTTAACATGTACTCTGCCACATTTATCTATTCCGAAGTTAGCTTTTCCATTTGTAGGTAACAAGTACTCTGCTGGGTGGTATTTTGATATTGGAGAGATGGTTCATTCTCAAGCAAACTCTCTTTTGCTTAATAGCTTTAGACTTAATCGATGATCTTCAAAAGACTCAAATATGGTAATGACTGCAAAATGGCAATATTTCTCGTTATTTTATTCCTGGTATATTTATGTGCTGGTATTTTTCTGTAAAGAGTTGTTTGTTTTTTGTTGTTGTTTTTAAATCCCATTCCACTCCTCTCTCTGATTTTCTGAAATACTGATGTTCCTGTTATCTTATGGAAGCTTATTGAATCTAAAGACCAGGTGGGTCATTTTGGCCAGAATACTTGCCATGTTATATGCACACTTCTCCTTCCTGAATTATATTTCAGTGCCCAGCTCCAATACTCCATGACCTGTGGCAATATTCCAGAAAGAAAAGGGGCGCCTGTGTGGCTCAGTCAGTTAAGCGTCCAACTTCAACTCAGGTCATGATCTCGAGGTCCGTGAATTTGAGCCCCACATCGGGCTCTGTGCTGACAGCTCAGAGCCTGGAGCCTATTTCAGATTCTGTGTCTCCCTCTCTCTCTTGCCCTTACCTCTTCGTACTCTGTCTCTCTCCACCTCTCAAAAATGAATAAACGTTAAAAAATTTAAGATTCCAGAAGGCATGTGTCTATGCAGTCCTTGGGGACAATAGAACTGAGAATTGCAAGCCTCTGTCCAAATTCTTGGTAAAACTAATTTAGTTCATTTTATTTTATTATTTTTTATTTTTTAAATATTTATTTATGTTTGAGAGAGAGAGAGAGAGAGAGAGAGTGAGCAGGGAAGGGCAGAGAGAGAAGGAGACACAAAATCCGAAGCAGGCTCCAGGCTCCAAGCTGCCAGCACAGAGCCTGATGTGGGGCTCGAACCCACAAACCATGAGATCATGACCTGAGCCAAAGTCAGACATTCAACTGACTGAGCCACCCAGGCGCCCCTAATTTAGTTAATTTAAAAAAGTGAATCCTTACTATGTACTGACCTTTGGGAACTTAAAAATGAAGGGGTTGGTGGAGGAAGAGGAGGAAGGAGACAAAAAAAATAAGACACAGAAAACAAAGAAAAGGAGAGCAGTCTTAGCGAATGGCACCAAGTAGAGAGAAGCGTGTGCTTGCAGCAAGATGTCCTGTGCCTTGATGGTCTCCATCACAGGGCATCCACTCCAGACAGAGAAAGCAGGAAGGGAGAGAAGAGGTGAGAGACAGAGAGAGTGACGACATTCCGGCCCTTCTCCCTGTTTCTCCCCCTGGAATAGAGGACAAGAGTAGCCCCTACAGCGAGCCACCGGGGGTTCGTCCTCTCAACTTGCTCCCGCACCGTCCCCAGGTCACCCCTGGGAATGCTCAGCCCCGTCCCTTCCAGCTGTAAAACAGAGGCATTCAAAGTCTTCTTTCATAGACTTCTCACGAGATTAAATGGTTTCATCCATTATATGCATCAAAACCTCAAACATTAAGCAAGTACTTAAAATGTGCTGGCACCAGAACACAGGTATGCATATATCACATTTCATCTTCATTTAAACGCAAAATGTTAAAAAGTTCTTAGTAGAAAATATACGTGCCACGCACAGTTACTATCATAGAAACTACTTTCAGGCGATTTATCTCTTAGAAAGGACAATTGGTTGTCCGTGTCTGTATTTTAAAATACACTAACACCTTGGTTTGCAAGCACGATTCCTTCTGGAAACACGCTTGTCATCCAAAGCACTCGTATATCAAAGCGAACTTCAAGAACCATTGGCTCAGTTGTGGTCGTGCGATGTTCAGCATCGTGCACAACTCGTATGGCAAGACATCGCTCGTTTATCAAGTTAAAATTTACTAGAAATGTTTCCTCGTCTTGTGGAACCCTGGCAGAACAAGTTACTCGCAATCCGAGGTTTTACTGTAATTACAATTTTTAATAGACAAAGCAAGAATCTCTCATCTGTTTCCATTACTTATACCAGACGCCTGTACAAGCTGACCTGAATATTCTTACAGAACGTCATTACCTTCTGTTGGAATTCCCTGGGTTGCCATTTTGAAATCCAGGCAGAGATGCAAAGTCTGTGGGAATGATGCCAGTGAATTCCATCTTTATTTCAGGCAAGCGCTAAATGTAATTAGTAGCAAACTATACAAACGTGCCAGACAACACATGTTCACGTAATGCACAGTGTGTACCTTACAAAAAGGAAACCTCATCATCAAATTGTACAGAGATTGTTCTCAAGTATCCTAGCCCAACTTAGCAGATAAAATGAGAAGCCGTCATGAGGCAACTCCAGCTGATTGCATTAGTGATAAAAATCCTGAGAAATTCTGGCTTGATGACCACATCAGGTATAACGGTAGTGGAGTGGGTTTGAGCATGTGAATCAGTTGTGGGAGAGTTTAATGAGATAACATGTTTAAAGTGGTTTAAAGTGATTTTTAAATTGCACACCTTAACCTTGCAGAGAAATACAGCCGTTCGGTAAGAAATTGAACTCGGGAATAGTATTCATCGCTTTTGTTTTTCTCCGAAGCTGTGCAAGGTGTTCTTTGCTGAATTCACGATCTTTGATTAAAAGAAGGAGCCACTGTTACTCTGCAGATATATAAAAGTCCGACGACAGAGAGAACTTGCATGAGCTGCAAATCTGGGGAAAACGCAAGGTGAGATCGGCACTGGCGTCATCAGGGGCGAATCTGTGAGGAAGGGGTTGCTCATGGGGTTCCTGAGAGTGTCCCCCAAATACTTCACTGTGAGAGATTGGCCTGTATGCCAGGTGGTGGGTCAAATGCAAACAAGCCTGCTGTCCTCGCCCCAAACATACAATCAGACATCAAGTCCCACAGCAAAACTGCCTGAGGAGGTTTTGATTCTCAGTCCTTCTCTCAATCCCTCCTCCTCCAAGATCGGACCAGATGAACAAGCTCTTTATATAAGCTGCTTTCGTTTTTTCCTGCCATCTTATCCTCCTGGATGAAATATTTTACAGAGAAAGCAGCTCAGCTCATTTTGATTGGCCTCAGTGGGGCTTTTCGTTTTGTTTTGTTTTAACACAGACTCAAGAAATTACATTTATAGAGACAGGAAATTATTCCAAGTCTCATAACTGTTTAACTCAGGAGCAGAAAATTATGTTGCTTTCAGGTTTTACATCCTTCACATTTCAAATTAGTCCTAACGTTCCCCAACATCTAAATCACAAGCCCCGGGATCTCCTTCATAATGCACTGCATTACACACGTGATAATACACATCATGCTGAGCCTACTGTTTACTTATTTGCCTGTCAGATCCCTCTAGAATGGGATCACCATGAGGCTAGTGCCCAAATCTGCCCTGTAAGTCACTGCATTCCACATACCTAACTCGGAGCCTGAGAAACGTTCTGTGCCAATAACGACAAACACGTGACGGAAGATGAATTTACTTTGTCCACATGATGATCAAAGAACATGAAGTGAGCATACAGAGTGTGTCCTGAGACTTTTTAGATAACATATAGCTAAGACATTATTTTTGTTACTTGTAAGATGTCAGGTACAGCACCTGACCCATTCCTTGAGCTGTGAGATTTATTAGAGCTGTCACGATTGTCCTAGAGACGACATCCCGTCTGAAGTTCTAAGCTATGGAAGTCATACCTGTGGTGAACGTTTCCGTGGCACTCTGCCCTGTGCACCGCTTTCCATGTGGCCCTCTCTGTTGAATTAGTTTGATGTATGGAATTCCATTCCACCAAATTCCTTGTCAGCTGGATTGTGGATGCAACTTACTTCACAGGGGACACTGTGCTGAGACACGATGCTGGAAAAGGGGTAGGAAACTAGAAATACATGTAGATTGTATGGGTGCCATATAAGGCAAAAGAAGGTCATATTTAACTGGATACAATTTATCAGTTTAAATGGATTGATCAGAGGGGCGCCTGGGTGGCTCAGTCAGTTGAGGGTCTGACTCTTGATTTCTTGATTTTGGCTCAGGTCATGATCCCAGAGTTGTGGGATCGAGTCACATGTCAAGCTCTGTGCTGAGCATGATGCCTGCTTAAGATTGTCTCTCTCTCCCTCTGCTCCTCTGCCCAGCTCATATCTCTCTCTAAAATTAAAAAAAAAATAGAAAAAAAAGAATATATTTATCAAAAATTCTCAATCAAGTACGTTAGCTTCAATAGCTGAAAGGTGGTCCAGTAAGGTGTCTACTGAATGAATGAATTCAGGTCTAACTGGTGACTTATATCAAATACATTTGAGACTCTTGAACATCCTTGACATAAGATCAAGAATGAAATTTAAAGATACAAATGTGTTTTTTTATTTTTTTTAATTTTTTTTTTTAATTTTGAGAGAGAGAGAGACAGAGCTCGAGTGGAGGAGGGGCAGAGAGAGGAGACACAGAATCCGAAGCAGGCTCCAGACTCTGAGCTGTCAGCACCAGAGCCCGATGAGAGGCTCAAACTCGTGATCAGCGAGATCATGACCTGAGCTGAAGTCACACGCTTAACCGACTGAACCACCCTGGTGCCCCCAAAATATAAATAGATAGGAACACTGGGATGGATTATCATGGGCAACTCCCACCTTGCACTTCTGAAGATACCTTAAGGACCACCCAGTGGTCCCTCTTGCCCAGATGTTTTGGTGCAGGAACTGCAAAATCCTTGAACGTTCAACCACTGGATTCTGAAGGCTAGTGACTATGGTGATTTTCTACCTCCTACGAAGGGTGGAAAGCACAAAGCACAGATATACACACAGCACATAAGTGAGCATATAGTATATTGGTAATAAAAGCTCATGGGATGATTAAAAAATGCAGATCAGGAGAAATGTCTAAAAGGCCGTCTTATTGTGGGTGTCAGTCCACCCCTTCAAGTTTAGTTTGTTTTGCTTTTTAGTTATTTTACCTTGTTTTGGGTAGGAGGGTTTTGCTGGCATAAAAAGCTAAGGACTCGTCCAGCTCCCCTGGCATATGAAATAGCAGACACACCCGTTTACTTCCTCTTCTGTGGGGACTATGGGGAACACTCACCTGGGACATGAGCCCATGGTCCAAGAGGTCTGTCCACCTTCCTGCCCACAGAACCTTGGGAATGAATTCTACACGGCTGGTGTTTCTGACTCAGCAACCATCATGACAAACTACTTCAGGTAGGTGACCAGGTGTCTTCCAGCAGTGGGGGGTGGGGATTGTCTTCTGAAACAGAGGGGAAGAGTGGTTACTGCAGCTGAGGGAGACCCGGGGAAGAATTTGGGGACACGTCACCCAACAGCTCATCCCGAAGCTAGGTGGTCCCTTCTCAAATAGTATCAGAATTGTTAGAGGACATACTTGAGACACAGCAAATTCAATGTCATTGTAATTGTGCAAAACACACAGTTAGATCTGGGGTCTTGTTTTCATGCTTATCAACCCCACAGTTGAAAGAAATAAACGATTTCTTTTAGCCCCTCCAAAGAAACTCTCTCTGGTTCAGATCGTGCTAGTGTTTCTCATGGGCGTCTATAGTTGCTTTAGCGCCTTTGGATACAAATCACCCCCACAGCCCTGACAGTTGTAAACCCCATACCCCTGGCCTCCCAAAGCCCTCAATAGACCACTCCAACTAAGCAACGACAGGCAATATTTTATGCCACCGTGAGGCCACTGCCGGCCAGCACTGACCAGGTTCCCCTCTGTCCAATGCCAAGCAGTTTCAAACAATAAGCAAGCCCAGACCAGAATCCTGTTCTGAAGGTCCTGTTCCTGAAACCACTTCCATTACAGATTTCTACATCAGAAAGGGTCCAGTCAAGATAAAGCAAGACCACGCTAGATGTCAGTGAGAGGATTTTTAATCTAGGTTCTGGTTGACATCATGTTGGAAGGGCTAGAAGCCAAAGGCTGAAAAATAAAGTTTGAGGATTAAAAACAAAAAAAAAAAAAAGGAAAGAAAAAAATAGTTATCTGAGATTGAGAGAGGACAAGATTTTTTCTTAGACCTAAAGGAGCAGACGTGGAAACATACAAGCCAAAAATGAAATGAAGACACAGCTATTTATCTGCTTGTAAGAGATCTTGCTCTAGCAAATGCTGAGGCTGGCATTCAGTCTAACAAGTCTCACAGGAAGCGTGGAGCCTCGGGCTTAGAAGAACCAGGGCGAGTGGGTGAAGAGAATCCTTGAATTGCAAAGGGCCCAGAAGCTTAGCTGAGATCTACGTGCACTTCTTAGGTGGAAGTCAGATGAACTTAAACTCACGCTCTCTCAACCTCTGTCCATTCGGCTCCAGCTTATATCTCTCTGTGAACTATTAGGCAGACTAACTCTTCAAATTATTTGCTCAGATATATATTCGTCTTGGTGAAAAACATTACCTTTTTTCTCACACTAACTGTACATGTGAACGCGATTTAATAAACCTCTTCCAGCATTTGATTTATAAAGGCTTTTCCCCAAACACTATTATTTATAATTCACATGTTGGCATAAATCATTTTGTAGGTCAAAAAAGTTTGAGACCTAACTTTATAATCTCTACCGCTCTGGTAATATACAAGCTCAGTTTGAACTATTTTAAACTAAAATTGAATTTCTGTCAACTAATTCCTGTGATTGGAATCTGAACGACAAATTGTCAAGTCCCTACAAGTATCAGCCATAAAAACATGTAAAAAGAAAATGAAGAAAATGATTTTAGTGGTAATGCCAGTTAATTTGGCAATTATCACATGGTGATAGGAAATAATGTATTTCACTAAATTTTATTGGGTGTTTATTATGTCTTCTGGACAGGAGATGATATTTTTTCTTTGAAATGAATCACATTTGAAATTGTTTGAAATTGACAGAAAGTTCATCATTTTCACTGTGCTACATGGATTTGAAACAGGAAATCAAATTCAATTTCTACCAAACCAAAAGATGGACTTTTTTCAGATGGAACTTTCAAATAGTCTATTTCTTGTGTTAACACAGAGAAATCTTACTTTAAGAGGATTCATTTTATGAGGTAACTTCAAGGCACGCTAATTACTTATTAACCCAACTTCCAGTTATATCGGGAGACGCTGAGAGAGTTTCATTTTATCTGCAATACTATTTCCTCTATATCAACTGGGTTTCGGTGTAATTGTATGACTTACTTATGCTAAATAAAGTCAAATCAATGTAACATGCGGACAAGCAGGGCCACATTAAGTCAACCGACTGATACTTAAAGGGCTAAAACGATGACAGAAGAATGGTCAAAGAAAATATTGGAACAGACACTTTTTTTCAGGATTACGAGGGGCCCAAAGTAAAATAAGAGTTATCTCTACATTTGTAACGTACATGGGGTAACATGTGGTAGTGCCATGGGCTTAGATTTAGAATCGGCACAAGAACAAATTAGTAAGATATCAGATCAAGAAGAGAGTATCTTGGGGTGCCTGGGTGGCTCAGTCGGTTAAGCGTCCGACTTTGGCTCAGGTCATGATCTCTCGGTCCGTGGGTTCGAGCCCCATGTCAGGCTCTGTGCTGACAGCTCAGAGCCTGGAGCCTGTTTCAGATTCTGTGTCTCCCTCTCTCTCTGCCCCTCCCCCGTTCATGCCATCTCTCCCTGTCTCAAAAATAAATAAACGTTAAAAAAAATTAAGAAAAAAAAAAAGGAAGAGAGTATCTTCCTGAAATGACAGACTAACGCTTAATAAAGAATTTCTCTACTTTTCTCTCACAGGCATCTGACAATTGCCAATGCTGGGTAATACAAAATAAAAATGTATTTATTTTTAATAAATTTTAATTAAATACCTTTTTAATTAAATACATTTTTAAATAAAAATGTATTTATTTTACATAATAAAAATGTATTATGCTGGTTTTTAAGACAAGACCTTGACCTCAAAATGTGGATATATTCACGACTAGAAACAAACAAACAAAAGTATTCTAACGTCAAAGCTGGAGGGAATATCCAAGCCTAAAAATGCCTCCTGGGTTTCCAGAACTGGAGTTTCCTGTTGGTTTCATGCTGCAGTTCTGAGATCCTCTCTAAGGAGTAGTCTGGTTTGTTCTCTTCATAAGCTGTTATTTACATGAAGACAAGAATGATACAGTTCTCTATTATCTATGAAGTGAGTAGGAAATATGGACTAGAAAATAATTGCTCCTAGTGAGTCTTAGAAATGTAAGGACATCTTGCCAAATGCCCAGGGTCGCAAGTGGAAAAAGAAGTCATCATTGACCCATCGGGGGCTCCATGTTCCCTCCATGTACTGCTAACAGCCTGAGAAGACAAGTGGACATTGCTTTGGAGGAATGCCCGCATACCCCAATCTCTCAGGTGCCACAGGGGGCTCGTGCAAAGGTGTGCCTGTCACAGAATGCCAACTACCCAAGTCATAAACCACCGTGAAGTAGTCTAAAATACCATCGCCCCCCCCTCAAAATATATAGGAATGAAAAGTCAAAATAGGCATCTCCAGTGTTCAAATAGATCTTAAAAAATAAACAGGGCAAGATCAAAATAATTTAAGGGTTATTAAAAGTTATACAAACTTTTGGAATGGAAAAATAAATCATAGACATTATTAACTCAGTGAACAGCTTAAAGTGCGGACCAATATTGTTGTTGGAAAGCATTAGCAATTTGTAAGACAGACCAGAAAAAATTAATAAATGTAGATGAGGGGAAAAAAAAGAAAAATACGAAAGCATATAAAGTTACAGAAAGGAGAGAACAAGGAAATCCAACATGGATTTTATAACAATTCTAGGAAGATCAGGGCGAAAAGTAATATTGTAAGAGACACTTCGTGGCAGTCGTTGAAAATGAAGAGAAAAAGTAAGTCTTCATATCGAAAGTTATACAAAGCCCCAAACAGATAAAGAACAACAACAAAAATCTACTTTTAGAGACATTATAATGGCATTACTGAATGTCAGAGACAAAGGAAAAATGTTGACAGATACGTACACCCATGCACACACAAAATCAGGCATCTAAACCAGGAGACAATGCCCAACCCCACCAGACTTCTCATCAAAGCATCAGTAACAACACAGAGGAATAAAGTGACAGACTCCACGGTTCAGCATATCTGCTGGCCCTCTTTCTGGGGACCATCTCTTTAGGAAGAATGCATTTCTTTCCATTCTAGATGCATAAGAACTAAGAGATTCTGTGTGCAAATGCCGGCGGAAAGATCTACTGAATGATTCAAGACAATCAAAGCCAGATGAACTAGTATACCAGAAGTATTTCTGAGCAGAGAAATAAAGAAACGGGTACAAATGTTTATTACATTTAAGTGTAGACTTTTTTCAAAGGTGGTAAAAGGAGGTACTTAAAACAAGTTAAACTTACAATACTAAAAACATATCATGGTTGATGGCAGTGGGGAGATAAAAAATTAATGCATTCTTAATTTCCTATATTTGGGGAGATATCTAGATTAAATATTTATGCTGGAAATTTGCAGATGATCACTGAATGAAGATAAACGGATATCTTATTTTTAAAGCGCTCTTGGAACGTTGATGAAAGTTGATCGTGTAAAGGCCACATGGGAAGTCTCAATGTATTCCAGATAATGTAATATGGATAAAATTTCCTGATTATAATGCAATTAAATTTAAATGAGCAATTAATATACAGTTGAAAGCCACATTACTTTCATAAACTAAAAACAGACTTCTACACAAGCCACGGGTCATTGTGCTTGTTTTGCCCGCAGACCGGTTTCCCTGTCACCCTTGGTCCCACTGCTGAGCAAGTTGGTAATGAGCCTCGAAGCCCCCTCCTTTGACACTGCGGGAGAGTCAGTCCATCAGCCAAAAAAAACCCAAAAAACCAAAACCCAAATATCTTCTTTCTTTGCCCTTTCAAACCGTTTTTGGACCCTCTTGAGAAGCCTACCTTGCTTTTCCCCAAAAGCCTCATCATTTTAATGATATACTTTTTTCATTCCTTGGTGGTTGTGTGGCTTCTTGACATAAAAGCCAGTCCTGGGTGGGGACCCACTTTGCTTCTTCAGAATAGTCAAAACAGTTATTAAAAAGGAAAACACTTCAGAATTGACGGAAGAAGTGACACAAAGCGTCGAGGAAACAATTATATGTCAAGTGAAATAGAGTTGAGTAGAAGGAAATAGAACCTAAAATACATCCTTTATATCAAGGAAAAAGGTAAAATAAGTCAAGTGTTCTCTTAAAAATGCCGGGGAAAAAATAGAGTAACACAGGAGTTGAATAAGGAAACTAACACGCATATGAGTGGAAGTGAACAAAACAAGAACAAACAGTAAGATTTTTAAAACTACCTTCTTTGAAACACCTGTGAAATATTCTTTTAGAATATCAGGCAAAAATACTAAAATAAACCAGGTTAAAAGGAAACGAGGCAAACTATAGATACAGTAGAGCCTTAGAGTAAGAATAACAACTTTATTCCTATAAATAGAAAACACACACAAATAGATTTTCTAGGTTAATGTTCATTACTGAAAATTAAACAGATGAAATCGAAAAACCTAAATTCAAAAAGCGAAAGGAAGTTGAACAGTGAACCCAGTGTGTTATACTTACTGGCTCCCCAAATAAACCTACTAAACATTCTTATAAACAGGTGGTGGCAAACACTTCCGGGACAGTTGTTTTCCTAAACAGTTGCAAATGTGGAAATTTGGGAAAACCTCCCAAATCGAATCTCAGGGGGTGTTTTTTGTGGCAAACGTTGCTAGCAGAACTGCACTTCCGAGAGAAGAAAAGGAAATATAAGCAAACTCAGTTACGAATATACACGTACGATGTTGTTAAAACGCCAGGTGTAGGATCTAGCAAAATGTATGCATATATATGAATAAGTTAAGATTTATTCTAAAAGTGGAAGAATGGTTCAGGTCGCGGAAAGCTAACGTGTCACTACATTCAAAGGATAAAGAGGAAGACAACAGGCTGTGCTGAGTTGATGCAAAACGTTTTTCAAAAATGAACATTTCTTCAGGACGAATGAACTAGGAATAGATGTGAGCTCAGACAACCTGCTGAAGACTGTGTTCTGGTGGGCACAGTACAACTGTAAGTCATTGGCATTAGACTCAGAGAAAAACAAGGAGAACCAAGTGGGTGCCCGTCTTCAGGACCAAGACGGCGAGCTCCTCGGGGATGGGAGGTGTGCCTCCACTTTGATTTTGCGTGGGTTCCGTGTCGGTGACTTGGCCTACTGGCTAAAATGTACCTGTGGCTCCAAGTCAACACTCAGGGTGCTTTCGCCCTCACTTGTGGACGTGCGCAAGTGACGAATTGGAGTCTCCCTACGTGCATGTTTCCGGTAAGGGCAACATTTCATTTTCTTGTTTCAGCTCATAGATGAAGGGTCCAGAAGCGTCTTCCCTGAATTCTCCTATCATGTTCCTCACTTTTTTTGTACTTTTTGCTGGTGGTTTCACGCTTTAAAATGGCCTCCAAGCATAGCTCTGAAGTGTATCTATACAAAGTGCAAGGAAATACGGTTGACCTTGAACCACATGAAGATTAGGTGTGCTGACCCCTCCATGCAGTGGGAATTTCCCCTATAACATTTGGTTCCCAAAATCTTAATTACTAACAGGCTACTGTTGATCAGAAGCCTTGCTGATGACAAAAACAACGCATATTTTATATGTCATATGTATTCATTCATTGTATTCTTACAATAGAGTAAGTTGTAAAATAGCTCCAAGACAAGGAAAGACACAGATAGCCAAAGCATGTGCTAGACAGGACATCCGATAATCTGTTTTGACGTCTTTCAAGAAGGAAAGAAATTTTTTAACAAAGTTTGTGGCAAGAATAAGTAAACATTTTGTATAGAATCGGCATGCCAAAAAATCGTACTTTCACACATCGGCATTAAAAAAAAACGTTGGAGGAAATGATAGACAGACAGTTAGCTAGATACGAGGAGAGAGGGGGACCGTCCAACCTTGGAGAGAGACAGAAACTGCCAACCACCTCCAGTGTTAACCACTGCTCTGAGGCAACCTATAGCTTCATTACAATACATTTCCATTGTGGTTTTAACCTCCTTGTCGGGGAGGCGGCCGTGACTGTTCCTACAAGGACCATATGGGGCCCCAAACTTGCCCTCCCAGTGGGTAAGAAGACTCCCTTCCATGACTAGAGACAACCTCAGTCACAGACCCCCTTAGCCAAGACCTTTAACCCATGAAAGCATAAGAAACAAGACACCCCTCACCCCCTCCCCCGTGCGGTCGCCACCACCGGGCCTCCCACTCCCCCACCTTGGGGGTGTATTTTCGCTGTGAACACTATTAAACATTTGCTTGCTTGCTTACGATTTTGGTTCTGATTTCGTTCTTGGCCAAACTTAAGAACCGAGGCTGGGAATGGGACTCACTGATAACAGATAGATTTAAAAAAAAAAAAAAAAAGTAGGTCTTCCTCAACTCTGGTAATGCAGAGCGTGGTTACTAACAATATAAGCAAAACCATTTTACAGAAAAATCTGAAAATATGACACAGAATTTGGTTCTGTTGATGAGAACACTTAGTATCACAGGTTTTCTGTATTCTCCTGGAAGTAACTAAAAGCTCACCGACATTTTAATCAACATCCCATTAGGACAAATTGATCCTGAAATGCAGGTGGGAAATTAAAGCAGAAAAGCATTAAAAACAGTCCTGAGAAGGAAAAAGAGTTGGTGGGGAGTGCAGATTCCATAACAGATCATTAAATAACGCAATATCGAGACAGTAACGCAATAGACAGCTGAGTGCATACTCAAGAATATAAGAAAGACAAGAACAGGGAAGCAGAAAAGCAAAGACTGGTAAGTACGAAAAGTAAAACAGAAAATCTATAACAGAAAGTTGCTCCAAAATGAAAACACATATGCGGACGTGCAGGGAATATTTGCCAAGGGGGAAAAAAAAACACACACGCACGCACAGAAGTAAACAAATCAATAAAACTTTAAATAGTAACCTAGAGGACTGTGATCCAGAAAAGGCAAGCCACCTCACGGGAGAAGATACATGCCATCTATTAATTAGCGAAGAGCTCATTTTTAGAAAAGTGCCTAAATTAAAAGAACAATATATTAGAAAAATGGAAAAGAGCCGTGCCCAGGCGCTGCGCAAAGGGCAAATCTAAATGACAAATTCTAAGTGGAAAAATTTACCTCAGTAAGATAGCACGACATAACCACCAGCCTGGCAAATACATCAAAGCTAATGACACTGAGTGTGGGCGATTATATGGAACAGTGGGACTCTGATTCGCTGTTGGTGGCAGAATAAATTACACAACATAATTAGTTTAAGAAAAAATATTTCTGGTAAAGCTGAAAACCCACATCAACTCCAAGGAACGTAACTCCCATCGTGTGTGCTTGTGTGCTCCTGAACTTGTACAAGGCTACTCACAGTTGCACGGTGAGTGATGCCTCCAAATGAAAATGAACCAAATGTCTATCAGTGGACTCGATAAACACATCCTATGACATTTATATCATGTGTCCTAGATAGAGGTGAAAATTGAACAGAGGAGACACACGTGAATGAATTTTAAAGATTTAATACTGAACAAAGGATACCAAGCATTACAGAATACGTAACGCTTCTATAAAATACTGAATAAAAGTATAATGCACAAATTAGAGAGATGTCACCACGCACCTATGACAGTGGCCAAAATCTGTAGCACCAACACCAGGTGCTAACAAGGATGCAAGCAAGAGGAACCCTCATCTGTTGCTGGTGGGACTGCCAACTGGTGCAGCCCTTTTGGAAGACAGTTTAATAGTTTCTTACAAATTTAAACATGGTCTTAGCAGAAAATTCCGCCATCAAGTTCCTTGGTGTTTAACCAAGCGAGTTTAAAAGTTACGTTCACACGAAAATGTGCACATAGGTTTTTGTAAGCAGTTTTACTCGGAGTTGCCCAAATTTGGAAGCAACCATGGAGTCCTTCAGCAGGTTGGGTAAGTAAACTGGGACTCACCCACATCCGTAAGGATGGAATATTATTCAGCACTGGAAAAAAAAATGAGCCATCAAAGCCATGAGAGGACACGGAGGAACCTTAAATGGATGTGACTATGTGAAAGAAGCCAGTCTGACAAGGCTACGTGCCATATGGCTCCAAGTGTATGACCTTCTGGAAGAAATACAACTACAGAGACAGCAAAGGGATCAATGCTTGCAGGGTTTCAGGGGTAAGGAGAAGAGATGGAAAGAGCTCAGGGGACTTTTCAGGCAGCTGAACTTCTGTGTTTTCCTGTGATGGCGAATGTATGTCATGATACGTGTGTCAAGACCATAGCCCGAGCAGCATCAAAAGTGAACCTAACGTAAACCGTGGTGATAACGATGCATGAATGTAGGGTTGTTGACTGTGATGAATGCATCTGGGTAGAGGGTGGTTGGGGAGGCTGTGCGTGTGTGGGCACAGAGAGCCCATGGGTAATCTCTCTATTTTCTGCTCAATTCTGCTGTGCATCTAAAATTGCTTTACAAGATAAAGTCTATTTTGTTTTTTAAATGTTTATTTAGTTTTGAAAGAGAGAGAGAGAAAGCGAGGGAGGAGCAAAGAGATAGACAGAGAATCCCAAGCAGGGTCTGCCCTGCCAGCACAGAGCCCAATGTGGGGCTTGATCTCATGAACTGGGAGATCCTGACCCGAGCCAAAATCAAGAGTCCGGATGCTGAACCGACTGACCCAACCAGGCACCCCTAAGATCTATTTTAAAATGACTTTTATTATTAGGGATGCTTAATTAGGCATAAACCAAAGAAGGAAAAAATCAAGAAATGGGATAACATTAAAGTCAAGGTAATGGTAACTTACGTTGGGAGATGAGGCATTTGGGAGGTTTCTGTGATGAAGTTCTTGGTCTGTCTTTACCTGAGGGGTATAGGTATTTATTTTGCAATTCATTAAACCGATCATATTTTATAATTCATTAATCTTCACATTTGTATTCATCGATGCCCTATATGCTTATGACATAGCATAGGAAAGGAAAACAGCTACACACAAACATAAGCAAACCACAAACAGAGTCGTTCAGGTGAGTTTGCCCCAACAAAATCATTTTATTCATTCTGGCACGGACATCCTCTCCCTAAGTATAGTCCTATATGATATTTAAAATTTTGCATGAAAGATGAAGGCATTGTGCCCTCTGAAGTGGTCCTAGCTCTGCGGGAAATTGAAAGCAGAGTTGTAAACGGTGCCTTGGAGACTCAGTTCCCCCAACTAAATTGAAAACCAGCTCTACAGAACTTAGCACGGGCAAAGTACGTGCTTTCGGGGAAAGTGATTTGAGTCTCAACTTTCAAGTTAAGGCCCTCATGTTAAAGGAAGCTTCGCGCATTCGTTGTGTCGATTTTAACAGCAAAATACTGTACATTTTCTATTTTGTCAGTGCGCCGGACCCTCGGGGTGTTATTAGAGGACGGTTCGCCTGATATTTGCCAGTAAAATTTCCAAAGGCAAAGTCAAACGTAGAGCACTGATCAAATTCTCTTTCACTAATTCATTAGTCACTATCGCACACGTGTTAATACATTTTATATGTTTTGGCAGGTGTACATGTGAAGGTTGCAGAACCATTTAACACGACCGACTATATTTCATTCAGGAGAGGTGGGAGATAATATTATGTCTCCACCTGTGTTCGTGACTTCGTGAAGAATGACGCCCAAGGAAGGTGTAAGTGGTTACCTGTCATATGTTTGGGAAGACCCAGGATGTGGAAGCATGAACGACCATGAAAGTATAAGCTATTCAATTATGTTTACATTACGGAATGGCGACTTGATCGAGCTGTGTTCCCAAATCACCCCCCTACGCCCTGATTTGGAAGCTGGCAGAGAGATCGGTGACGGTCATCATTTGTAGATCACAGTCATTTGAACTGAAATCACAAGGGACAAGGTGGAAAGAGAGGTGTGGCTGAGGAAAACCAAGCAGATGGTTTGCATCAGGATTCCTTTAAACACTATTCCACGGAAGGTGATGCCGTGACTTTCAGCCCGTCCCTTTGTGGGGCTTGAATCTCACCCTCTCCCTCCAGCCCTGTTATCACCCAGCCTGGACTTCCTCAGTCTTAGATCTCGTGATGAGGGTCTCAGGCATTTTTGCGCCCAAAAATAGGAATCCTTCTCCAGACCCTCTGGCCCCCTTTCTGGGCCTCCACCCAGATAAATGGATGCACGGAGGGCACCTGAAATGGATGCACGGAGGGCACCAGGGTGCCTCCCTGGGGAACCGGGCACACAGACACTGCTGTTTGTTGCTGTTGTCCTTGTGTCCTTAGGACACAGAATTTGACTCAGATGTCATCTAGGGCCTTTGAACTTCATTTTGTTGATACGTACTGGTGGTTGTATCTTCCTCAAAAACAAACAAATAAATCAAGTTGATTGAGTTCTAAGAAAAACACCAAAGTAATAATTTCTGCTGCCATTAATTTTAGAGAACCCACTCCCACTTTTCCCAGACCAGCCAAGAAAGCAGTTGAAAATGTAACACACTTTATTTTTACACTCATATATTTGATACAGGAAGCTTTAATGTGAGAGCTGAATCTTCAGTGTTCTAATTCCCTCTATTTTAATGCAAACGCGCGGATTTTTCCAAAAGCCAGGCCTAGAGTAGGTAGGTACAGGCTCACAGGGGAATCACTGAGCAAACAAGGTCCCGGCCAGATGTTCTTGCCTGCCTATTCTCTGTCGAGAGAATGTCTTGCTCTCTCAATAATATTCTCTGTGTCGATAGAGGAAATTTGGAGTCTGAATCAATGTGTTACTCAGAAATCCTGAAACCTTCAACTTTTAAAAATATGTTTACGATGAATCTTAATTGATCCTTCTTTTAAACCCTCACAAATCTCATTTATTTTTCCTTTGTGGCATTTTAAAATAGGCAATAGATGTACAAGAACAAATTAAACAGGTAAATTCTGTCATATAAAAATAGCTATTAGAAGCAGTGAAATTCTCCAAATGTGCTTTGCTCGTGGTAATAAAGACGTTTTAAAGTAGCACTCTAACAGATCCCAAATTCCTCAAGACTACTTTGCCGTCCGCGTCCGTCTCCGGATGCGAGAAAAGCGGAATAATTGTGCGATGAAAAGGGCGTGTAATTTAGGGTTCAAATGTAATTTTGATTTCTCAATTTTGTGTTGATTAGTCTCACTTCAATTCTGCCTGCATTGTCCCAGGGTCTTGTCAGCCCATTGTGTGTTCCCGTGATGAAGACACTTACCACTTAGGCACTTTATGCAAGAAAGTACAAAATAGGCCTTGATGAAGGAAGAACAAAAAATATTAAGTTATTGCTCTGGAATAATTCATTTTAAACCTCGCACGTTGCTGTTGGCTCATGTATTTTAGGAACCCAGAGACACGTACACACCTGTAAAGCTCTTTTATTCTTTTGGCATATGCATTTAAAGGCTGTATGGCAATACTTTTATAGGTCCGTAGCATATTCATTGTGATAGGCCAGGAATTTAGTAGCCAAGTCAACATTTGCGACTCGTCCTGTCGTGAGATATACAGTTCAATTTCGTACGAAAATTGAAGTGACATTTTCAAAGAGAAAACTGTTTGCACTTTTCTTATTGGGGAAATGTGAAATTAAGTAATTTAAAATAATTGTTCCTGATCCTAAGTGAAGACTACATACTTTATATATCTACATGTATATATACTTTCTATATCTATGTATATATGTTACATATATAGAGAGAGGTACTTAAAATATATACACGTAGATATATGTGTGTGTGTGTGTATATATATATATATATATATACTTTACATATATACATATTTGGCTATTGATTTTTTTAATTAACTGTCTCATAAAATATTTAATAGATTCCCAATAAGACAAGGCCCTGTGAAGATAATAAAGAGAAAGATTTCTCCATGTAGAATTCATCTTCAAAAGGCCATTTTCCAGTATATATTTTTAACTAAGTAGCTTACTCTGGAACGTACTGTCCTTCATCTGGAAAATTAGCACATCTGCCAATTTGTTGGTAAGGTTCCTGATAGGTAAGGAATTCAACTAAAAATACGAATGGCCGGAAACTTTGATTTCCCAGCGATGACAGTCCCCGTGGCCTATGTTAGATCTTTCACATTGGAAGTGCCTCCCAAGGCAGGGGGAGTCCACCGTGAGGGCAATAATCAGGGCCTGCGGTTGGCTGAGAACCCAGGGATCAGCCTAGAAGGGAGCCTCCCAAGGAGCCGAGATCCCAACTGCATCCTAAGAATCACAGAAACGATAGGTTCATTTCCCTGAAACACATTCAAGTCAGCGAAAATACTGTGCTTGCTGATTTCTCAAAGAGAGATTATTAAAATGCCAAGAAACATGCCAGAATAGAGAGAAATGGCTTTGATCCTCCCAGGACTGTATGAGCTGGCAAAGAGGCCCAGCAGGTGCACTCACCACGGGCGGGCACGGTTTGGAGCAGAGCCTATGAAGAGGTAAGGGGCAAAGAAAACAGTGTCCCTGTGCCTGCTTGAATACGCTAAGGCTTATTCATAAGTTAAATAAATAAGGCATTTGTATAAAACATTGTGATTACCTAGGGACTGATACAGCATTAACCATTTTACTTACACAGCATTCCGTCTGTCCATCTTGCCTCTACTTTGGACAAGGAAATCATGGAGCTCATGCCTCTTGGGCTTGAGTGAGGCCCTGGGGTGCAGTTTATCTCTCAGACATGTACGGAGTGCCATCTAGTGGTCGTCCAGACGGCAGCCCTGTGCCCCTGCACACCCCCAGGGGGACGGGGCTGGTCAGCTCTCAAGGAACACAGTCATCAGGTCCAGCCTCTGTGTGCGCTGAAAACCGACTTTACAAAAAGAAACGGTCAGCTCGCCTGTCTGTAGTGGTTCTGTCATGATTATTGCACCCGGCTGTTTGGAACGAGCAGTTATTCAAATGAGTTCGTAGGATACAATATTTGAGTAGCTACAACAGAGACCTCCACTATGAAATTTTAGGAAGTCTGTATTTTAGAATGTTTTGCCAAGAATCCCATTCCTTTCTGGAGCCTAAGAAGAAATCACGAGTTGGGGCGCCTGGGTGGCTCAGTCGGTTAAGCGTCTGACTTCAGCTCAGGTCATGATCTCACGGTCCGTGGGTTCGAGCCCCACGTCGGGCTCTGGGCTGATGGCTCAGAGCCTGGAGCCTGCTTCAGATTCTGTGTCTTCCTCTCTCTCTGCCCCTCCCTCGTTCATGCTCTGTCTCTCTCTGTCTCAAAACTAAATAAACGTTAAAAAAAAAAAAAAAAAAGAAATCATGAGTATATATCAACGGGCTCAGTGTTCACCAAGAGGAGGTCAAGTAAACTATGACGGTGGGCCGGCATCTCCCAGGCGGATGTCATTCGGCGAGATATTTTGTCCTTCTCTAAATTTTTTCCACGTGAACGGGCATGTCCTTAAAGGGGGTCCAGCTTTTCTGCAAGGGTGGGATTGCCACTCTTCATGCAGATTCCCGGCTACCGGGTCCATCTAGACATCCCAGAATGCCTGTGCAATGGGTTATTGGGCATCTGTAAGCTTCGGGAAAGCCCACAGCACACACACGGCAGCCGTCTGTGTCTACCAGCCCGGGAAGCAAGACGGGCAGATACGGACCGCAACAAATTATCCCCCAGACGTTTTCATCTAATTGAAATACGACAAAGCTGCTTTGAAGCTTTCGCTCTAAAATATATTTATATTACCTTCGGAGTGAAGACCCCTTAATTTGTCTTGCGTAACACTGACACGACTCCAAAATAAAACCACCTCCTTTCTCAGTAATTGCATTATTGCTACAGGGTAAGAGTCGATAGAACTAATATTGCTAAGAAATGTAACTTTCCATCGATTCGTTCAGGGATAGACTCAACTGGTGCACACATCTTACCTGGCAAAGAGCCCATTGTTTGCCTTCAGAAGCAAAGCATTTCAGTGGCGGAGTGCCGGATCGAGCCTTAGTTTTTCCATTGGGCCCTAGAACGTGCTGAAAAGAGAAATAGAGCCTAAAAGTAACTTTCCAAAAAGGAATTTGGGGAGAAAATCAATGACAAATAAGTGACTTTGATAATAAGAAATATTATGATAGGATCTCTGAAATTTTCCACCGGGATTATCTTTCATCACATCATTACATTTACTCTTAATTTTCTGGATGCATTTATAGTTTCTTCTGCATACTCCTTAAACCATCCAGCAAATATTGATGAAACACCCCCCCCACCCCGGCATTAAGCAATATCATAGGTACTAATCAATTGCATTTTTATGTACCTCATCTCAGTTTCTCTGGAATCCAAGCACCTTCTTCATTTAAATTTTATTGCCTAACATGCAAAATAACCTAGAATGAGGTGTTCAAAGGTCCAAAATGAGGGAAATAGATACAACAATATATTCACAGCGTCGATGATTTAAAATTTTAATCAATACTTCTTTTACTGCCAGTTGGAATTACAGTTCCAAGTGTTTTGCCAGATAAATATATTATACCAACCAGTTTTTCTAACATTTGATCCCGTGACGTCACTCCTCCCTATTCTGAGTACACAAAACCAGCAAGGTCTTGGCGCAGAGGTAAAGTTGAACTTGCACTAAAAAGTGAAATGATAGCAGATAAAAACACAAGAGAAAGGAATTGTGCACTTTGAAGGCTAACCACAGCAACTGCAGAATCCATTATTTTATGAAAGAACACGTACGTAGTCAGAATTACCTGATTTGATGGAGCTCTCCCACTCCCTAGGTATGATCCTTCCAGAATTCTCCCCCAGATTCAGTTTCCTTGTGTGCACAACGAAGACAGTTATTCCCACTTCCGGGGTTTAGGTCATGGTTATATAAATGCATTAAAGTGAAACTTTTGTATCTCAGGGCTATCTTAAAATCTTTGGATGCTGTCTCATCATAAAATACCTACCTGAGAATCCTGAATTCTTAAGGAGTCTAAGTGGAGAAAATGATCTATTAACTTTTAACTTGAATTGTATTACAATTACCCTAATGGGGGAAAAATAGCTCAAGGGCATTTTGATCACACAGAATTCCAGGAAACCATCAGGACTCTCTTGATGTTGGAAATGATACCGACTGCCAAAAGCACGTGCCTTTAAGTGCTGGGATCTGAAGAAAATTGGAGCTAACTACAATTTCATGAATATTAAAGAGTATGCCCTCTGGGAAAGGTGGTCCTATGTGAGCCAACAATGGTAATCCATGGTGAGTCGCTTGGTGCCCACAGTACACTACAGGGACCATGATGGTGAGGGTTATCTCACCAACAAGAGAAACGTCATTACCAGCACTGCTCTGATAAATGACACTCAACTTTAAGACAGAAATCGTGAAAATGCTGTTTGGTACAGGATTGAATCATCATAGATCATTTTCTTTTCCCTGGAAAACACCCTCTTCCTATCTATTGATGCTATATTACATTCTTTTCAAGTTGAAAATTGTCTACATTTGGGACGCCTGGGTGCCTCAGTCGGTTAAGTGTCTGACTTTGGCTCAGGTCGTGATCTCGTGGTTCATGGGTTCGAGCCCTGCATTGGGCTCTGTGCTGACAGCTCGGAGCCTGGAGCCTTCTTCCGATTCTGTGTCTCTCTCTCTCTCTGCCCCTCCCCTCCTTGCATACTGTCTCTCTGTCTCTCAAAAACAAATAAACATTACAAAAATTAAAAAAAAAAAGTTGTCTACATTTGTGTTCTGCAATAACTTTTCTGATGGACTTAAAGAAGTATACTCGTTTTGAAAAATTGGGCAAGTACACAAGTTCCCAAACCATTTAATGCCCAAATTTGATGGACCATGGACCGGGGCAAGTGCCACTTTTTCAACTCTTCATCCCTAACAATCTGAATAAATATTGAACTCTTCCTTCGATTTAGTCATCCATTTTGTTAACGCAGTTTAGTGGCAGCTATTATTTTAAAGGGAGAATTTGGATAGCCTGGGAAAGTAAAAGGGGTTTAATGTGCATCATATGTATAACTGGACCTAAAGGGAAATTATTTCACACGGTGCTGGGGGAGGTGGGGAGGGAGAGAGACTACTGGCCAATTGCAATATGCAATATGGTGGCTTGAGGCCACTTTCCCCATCTTCAAAGCCAGAGGCTCATCACCTTCAAGCCCGCCTGTACTCTCTAAGCTGCTTTCACTCTACAGCTCCTTCCTTGATTGTCACTGCTGGCTCTTTTTTTTATAGGTACGCTTGTGATTATTTAGGTTTTACTTAGAGAATCTAGGATAATCTTCTCATCTTTAAATCCTCATCTTAGCCTTATCTGCAGTGTCTCCTTTGGGATGGAAGTTAATATTTCCACAGACTGGGACATTAGAAGATGGGCATCTTTGGGGGTGGGGCGTTACACTGTCTACCACAGTGGGTCAGGCAAGATCTAATTCATGATGGGCAGCTTAGGTTGCATGGCGACTTGGCGGCCCATGGTCAAGCACTCAGTGTCTATTAGGAGCCCGAAACAAGACAGATGCTGTTTATTAAAAAGAGAATGGTTTTCTGCATAGAATGGCACGACTTTGCTCAAAAATTATAAAGGTCTGCACCATGATTCACCTATAGCATAAGCTTTCCCATCAGCAACAGACACTTCAATAGCCATTGGATCTACTGTGCCAAGTACAATATGAGACTGCATGTCCTTAAAGGGGGTCCAGCTTTATACCCAGGAGTCCAGATTATCCTTAAACGGGGTCCAGATTATTCCCAGGAATGGGTATAATCTCCTGTGCTGAACCTCACTCAAAAATGCTAGCCTTTTGGGGCACGTGGGTGGGTCAGTTGGTTAAGCAACCAACTCGTGATTTCAGCTCATGGGGCTCCAGGCTGACAGCATAGAACCTGCTGGAGCCTGCTTGGGATTCTCTCTCTTCCTCTCTCTCTGCCCCTCCCCTGCTCTCTTTTACTTTCTCTCTCTGAAAATAAAATAAATAAATAAACTTAAAATAGTGCTACCTTTTTATTGGTTTGAAACAGGACACCCATATGAGTGTGTTTTTTTTTTTGTCTCTAGCAGTCAAATATTTCTGTTAGGCATTATGCTTCTTTCCTGCTCATACGAGAGTCCGAACGCAGCAACTTGTATTTTGCCTTAGGAACCATGTTGAAACATGTCACAGACCCTAGAAATTTCACTCAGATGGCAGCCTCTTGAATTTTTATGGAAATCGGTTGCCAATCTCTGGCACATGGAAATCTTATCGGGTACAAGCACCAGTGTGGACCACTTTGTGATGTGAAGCTTGTAAGTTGAAAAAGCCAGAGGTAGAACACTGGGGATGTACCCCGGCCCTTACCTCAAAGCAAGATGCCTCTGATGGGTCTTTCCTTGGCTGATGTCCACACTCATGCCATGACTTTTCATATCAGCCCCTGGAGTGTAACTCAGAATTGTGACAAATACCCCATTTCCTTCTTACGTAGCTGAAGTCCGGGGACTGGAATGCAGGAATGGAACATTAATTAGGATTTGTTGGAAATGTGAGAGTGGAGGAAGAAGCAAGAGGCAAAGAATGTTGGCCAAATAGCTCATCTTTCGTTAAAAATATACAGGAAAAAAATAATCGAGAAACAGAAGCATATGTAAATTATTTAAAATTATGATCAGGGGCACCTGGGTGGCTCAGCCAGTTAAGCATCCAACTCTTAATTCCAACTCAGGTCATGTTCTGAGATCGAGCCCCACATGAGGCTCTATGCTGACAGCACAGAGTCTGCTTGGGATTCTCTCTTTCTCCCTTTCTCTCTGCCTCGCCTCTCTCTCTCTCTCTCTCTCTCTCTCTCTCTCTCTCTTCTCTCTCTCTCTCTCTCTATATATATATATATGTAGAAACCTTTATAATTTATGTAGAAACCTTTATAATTGTGCTTAATTTTCACCCATAGTTGGATGTATATTCATCTAATTGTATACACACACACACACACACACACACACACACACACATATAAATCTTAATAATATATTGCTTGGTGAAAAGGCAAATTGTGGAACAACATATTGAATAAGAGCGATACTACCGTATCCGTTTTGTAACAAAACAGCAATATTATGGCAAATTTAGCTTCAAGTGAGCACAGCTCAGCTGCAACCCTCCTGGGGACTGTGTGCTCATCAGACCTGACTGGGGAGGGGTCTGCTTCCCGGTTCTCTGCCGTTGTAGAGCTGAGGGCTTCTGTTCCCTCTCCGAGGCCACCCTTTCGTCTATGGGACACCCACATCTCCTTGGGTCACAGGGCTCCCGACTTTGTGGGTAGTTTCTTGAAAGTCAGGAGAGCACAGAGTGACTTCAACAAAGCAGGGGCTGTCAACTTAGGTAATGCAACCACATGACCACCTCCAGGCCACCATACACGGCCTGTGGCCTCTACCATATGCTGTTGGCCGGAGGGGAGTGACCAGCTGTGTCCACCCTACAGGACAGCAGATCCCAGCAGGTGATCACTCCAGGAGTTGGGGCTCATGGGAGGCCATCCTAGACCCTGTCTGTCTCACTTATTTATGTGGCTTTTTACAAAATGTAGGCATACGTACTTGTACGGATATGTACATTATTGGAATATAAATTTATTTGTAAAGACAAAATATTTGAAGAATATATCCTAGGAGTTAACACTGACAGTCTCTGTGAAGTAGAACTGGGTGCAGGAAGAAAAGGGCCTTTCAGCTCTTACTTTACGCATAACTATCAATTTGAGACTTTTACCACAATTATGTATTTTATAGGTATAATAAACATAAAAGTGTAGGAGAAATGATGTTGTAATCGATAAAGTGGGGAAAAAACCCTTTCAAAAATGATTTGCTTTGATCAGAAAATTTCCAAAAGATATATTCAACAATATAAATTTCTTTTCTGCCAAGAATAGTTCATATTCAATTTATGTGCTATAATCTAGTCATTTTACTACTCATAGGAGGAGATATTTTGTATCCCATAAACCTAGAAGAAAAATGCATAAGTCCTGCATTGTGTTATATCAATTTCACGACATTGCTCGTCAAACTGTGATATGCAAATAGATCAGAATTCAGCAGATGGCAATTTATCTCGCATAGACAAGGAAAATCATTGCTCCCAAGCAATTATTCCCTTTAAGATCATTCTGATAACTCATTAAAACAAATCTTGGATCACATGTGCGTTACATGATATCCAAGAATATATGTTTTTACAAACCAGAATATCCTAAAGTTTACAATACCATTTACTAGTCTAAGATAAAATAAAATATTTCTTAGAGATTATTTACATGTATTTTTAAAATACTTTTTGAAATCCAAATTTCCTCCAGAAATAGGATTTCCTTAGAGTTTTTTTCAGTACCAGGAATGAGAGCACTAGAAAGAAAATTTAGAGATGGATCTTGGATTACCTGACTGAAAGTTTATCATCAAATCCTGTCTTTGTTGTTCTCCGAACCCAGGAGAAGAGTAACTTCTGTTTCAACAATCTCCTCAGGTGTCCAATTTTCCAATTTTTGTGGATATGGCTTGGCCCACGGTGTACATGACCTCGCATATATATTGTGTTGGATCAATGCTAAATGCTGGGACGCTCCTGGGTTCTCTGAACTTCATCATGTTACTTCAATTGAAATGACAGTGTCTGAGCTTGAAAGAAAAAATAATGGAGGTTTTCCCTCACTGGGATTTTGGATGGACACCAAACAATAACAGGTGATGTCTCTTTTAAGACATGATAGATAGAGATAGATAGACAGATAGATAGATGATAGAAAAAGATAATATCCCATGTTGCTTGAATAGCACTCACACAATTACAGCCAAAATTTCACTTGTGTAGTGTATTTCTTTGGAAGAAGATGACACACTTAATTATCTTGAGTGCATCCATCTACATATCTATATGTTTACGTACATATGTATGGGTCTGTAATAGTTGGTATATTTTATGAAAATATTATTAAGGTGTTATCATCTATAAATGTCTTAATGGAATGAGCCATTTTATGGACCAATGCATAATAGCATCTTGATTTTTTTTTTGATGTTTATTTTTATTTTTGAGACAGAGATAGAGCACAAGCAGGGGAGGGGCACAGAGAGAGGGAGACACAGAATCCAAAGCAGGCTCCGGGCCCTGAGCTGTCAGCACAGAGCCCGAGGCAGGGCTGGAACCACAAACTGTGAGATCATGACCTGACCTAAAGTCAAACATTTAACCCACTGAGCCACCCAGGCGCCCTGTCATCTTGATATTTTCTAGAGTGATATTTATGGAGTCATTCCATATTTTTTTAATTGCCATGCGTTGAAATTTCCCATATGAACCTGTCATATTTTATACATCACTTACCATTGCAGAAGACATTTTGCTCTTTTTCCAAAGTCTCATCTGTAAAAGGAGCACTTTAATAACAGTCTTGTGTCTGTCTTCCTGTGCAGAAGTAAAGTCTTCCTCTTGGGCATGTACTTAGAACCCGCTTTCTTGGGGTGCGCGTGTGCATGTTTCATTTGAGCTAGGCTATGCATTTTCCACGGCAAGCTGGAGGGTGTGATGCGTCTGGCGTCCTCAACATTTTATTTTCATAGATTGGAATTTTGCCTATATGAGGGGAAAAAATGGTTTCAACCTTTAATGATGTGTTTCATTGACTTACAACCTGTAAGTTTCACGGTGATGAGAAACATTCTGATGTATTTGATGAGAAACATTCTGATGTATTTGTGTATCACTGTTTGTTAACCAATGTAGAGAAATCTGTATAGTATAATGAAGGATTTATGCTCTGTCTTCTAGACTCACGGGATACAGAATATCTCTTTGTATGAGTACAATTCTGACAATGATATAAATGCTGAATTAAATACACTATATGTAGCTATGCATATATAGTATACATAATATACATATGTATATTTCTTTGTATTTTACATACTGAAATTTCATCATGTACCTAGATTGTCAGTTTGTTTTGCTCTTGTTATTGTTTTATCCCACCTAGGTCTCGGTGGCCTTTTAAAAAATCTGATGATTTATGTCATCCCTTAATTACGGGAAATGTTCAGACACTGTGCCCCTCCCTTTCAAGAGCCACAATTTATTGCAGGAACTTGGACGTTTGTAGGATCCCCCATTCTCCAGGGTCCTAAACCTTTCTTGTGCTAGTTCCCCAACATCTTCACAGCATCTGAGGTCCAGTGTGTGACAAGACCTCAGTGAATGTTGCTGTGTTTACAGATGAGAATTATCTTCAGTCCCCAAACGATTCCTAAGACATGTAGGACTTAGGCGTGTAGTTTATAATTTCTGCTTGGCCTGCTGGATGAATTCTTTTTTTTTTTTTTTGGATGAATTCTTGATGGAGCCAGGCCACTAAGTGAGCTACAGCACACGGGATTTCTCACATGGGACTGCGGGGCTTAGGTTTCTAGAATTAGGTTTCTTCTGCAAGTTACGTTTTCAGGAGCATATAAACAGGAAGGGACCATTTCAACTGGTATGATGTTGGTAGAGCAAAGAGTTACATTTTGGAAACAGACTTCGGAGAATCTGCCGTTCCCAAGTAGTGGTTTGTATGCACACGAAACCACACACCAAAGGAATCATTGTATTGCAATAACTTATTAAAGTGTATCTTTATTTACTTCTTTTGAGAGAGAGAGAGAGAGAGAGAGAGAGAGAACTAGTAGGGGATGGGCAGAGGGTGGGGGGGGGCAGAGAGCCCGATGTGGGGCTCAAACTCACAAGCCCTGAGATCGTGACCTGAGCCCAAGTCGGACGCCTAGCCGACCGAGCCACTCAGGTGCGCCCTGTATTGTAATATATTCTTTGCCACCTTTGTGGCGACACGGGTAGTTTGCCCCAACCCTAAGCTGTTTTATCATCAACTCCTGTACTCTCAGACATGGTGAATCGCCTTGCCCTGTTCTCCACACTCTCTCCAAAATACTCACCGTTGCCTCCAACTGCCAATAGGCATTTCCGAATTCTTACTTTACCCCACATGGTGGTTCTCTTACACACTTTGAGGAAACAACAGTTTTAAATAGAATCCTCCTCTAGCCTATGGCTGCTTTCGTTCCGTCCTTGTGTCTGTCTCCGGACCTTGAATTTGGGCAACGTGACTCATCTGGCGTTTGTCACTCATCCCCTATCTGCTAGTTTAATTGCTTTTGCTGTGTCTCTCCCACACGGCCAGCTCTACAGAGCAGGGGCTCTGGTCTTTCATCAAGGTTTATCTCAGGAGTTTTTGAGTTGATAAACACAGTAGCATCTTAATACGTGAATACATAAAACATGAAAGGACATGACGACGTGTCCTAAGTTCAGAATTTAGACGTGATGGACGTAAAAGGGAATCGTATGAGTCTCTTCCATTCTCCCTTGTGGTCCCCAAATCTATATGGTTCTGTTACAGACATCTTAGCTCAAGAGTTTTAAAGATCCTTAAGCCTCCTGTGGATATATGAGTGTGTGTGTGTGTGTGTGTGTGTGTGCGCGTGTAACATCCCCCCGCCACAAATACTTCCTCTTTAAGCTTGCTGTAACGAACACCGCCGTGGAGTTATCCCCGAACCCTGCCTCTCTCCTCACAACATGGATCACCACACCTTGTCCTACACCCAAAAGATGTTTACATCTCTCTCCTCGTCGCCAACGCTAGCGTCTGAGCCACGACCCTCTCGCGGCCTGACGCGTGTGTTTCCAAGTGGCTCCTCTGCGTTCACATCCGCCCCAGTGCATTGCCTACAACCGCAGCAGGGCTGATGCTTTAGAACTGCCACTGAGTCACGAGAGACCCTTGCTCGAAACTCATAAGCGGTTGTGTTTCTGTATCAACGCCTCAGAGTTTAGACTCGTATTCCAAATTTAAGTGATTTTTACGGCGGTGCTCGCCCTGGGGTGCTATCTCTGACAGATGGGAGGGTTCGCCGACACCTTTCCACATCTTAAGGCACGTGCTCTCCTCGAATCAGACATTCTGGTCGGGGAAATTGAGTGTAGTTTTCGGATAGACGGAGGTGAAGTATTTCCGTTGGAACCCTATTTGTATCAGTCCAGAATATAAACCACGATACTACGTAAAGGCACTGAATGTTTTACTGACACCGGATCATTTTTAACCTGTGGTTGACCAGTATCGTTTTTTTAAATACAGTGCAGACTGATTTAGAAAGGCAATTAATTCTTGCAATAATCAAACCGTCCAGGTTTTAAAGTGATGTGAACGGCAAAAGGCCTGTTAGCTAATTCTGAATGTCCAGGCAGCAAAAAGGATGCCTGCTTAAACGCACGTAAAATACGACCCATATTAATTGTGAACTATAAATCAACACCACAACCAGCAGATACCCGGTAGTTTTCGGGGGGACGATTTGACAAAAACGTGGATTTCCCTACTGTTGTCAAGACAGGAGGGAATCTGAATAAACAGCTGCAACAAAACCTGCAGCAACAAAATGTAATTTAAGGCATTAGAAATTCTCCAATTTGGCAAATTGCATTTTAATGGGAGAGAGCATATGAGGAACACGGTGATCGCTAATTCTGATCACACGCCACCCGGTTGCTGGCATCTGCGAACCCTCCCTGCTGCAATCACTGCCTTATCCAGGGAGATTTCGGGTGTTCCGTCACGTATTTTGAAACACATGACAGGCTTTGTTTGTCGTTGGGGGGATAGATTTTTTTTTTCCAGTGAAACAGAGCAAGGAAATGAAGCACTTGTTCCAAATTCAATACATTTACCCAGTGTGATTATTACCTTATGCTGTATTTACTATAAATCAGTCTCAAACAGTTACTTCTCAATCAGAAATACGGAAGAAATATGGCATCTCCCCCCTAAACCCCAACCAAGTAATTGTAAGTCAGTTCGGACAGATGGCATAACCACCGAGATGCCTCGTCGTCCCAGCCGTTAATAAATATTGAGAGAAGTGGCCCGTTTCGAAGTTGTCCCTATTGCCGCATGTCAGGTGCTGGGCTCAGGATATGCTTCTTATTTTAGTTCAGCTCTTTACCGAGATTTAATCGATACAGAAAACACGGCTTGTGTTTAGGGCATGCCATTTGGTGAGCTGGGACGTGTGCCCACACGGGGGAAACTGTCGCCACCGTCAAGGTCACGAACGTACCCATCACCTCCACACGTGTCCCCGTGCCCCGCCTTCTATTTCGGACTCTTGTTGGCCTGGCTTCAGGGGCAGGGCGGGACTTCCAGCTCTCCCAGGGGCAGCACCACAGACAGGGAAAGCCTCCCGGATCATGTTCTCCAGTGCTGCTGTGCTGCCTCTCCTGTGGGCGCCCACTGGACAAGGTCAGACTTGTCGCACGCAGATTCTGGCCCCATCTCTCTGCTGTCTCCCCCCTGAGCGGGCCTCTGGATTCACCCGTGGCCTCTGTAGACACCAGTGTGTGTTTTAGCGGACCGGCCGGCACCCAGCATGACAAGGAGGCCCGGCGACACCCCGGGCTGGCATCGGATGCTGCCCTGGGAGGGGCTTTGGGGCAGTCGGCAAAGACAGGTGTGAGTGAGCGTGTTCTCTGTGTGGGAAGGTGGCCGCCTGTCCCACGGCAGGACGGCAGGTGACTGTACTTGGTTCCCAATCCACCTTCCGTTTTGACCACTGTAGTCTCTTAATCCCGGCTGCAGACGGGGTCCACGGCTGATGGCCACGCTCCCTCCTTCCCAGGGGTTCGGGGAACACATACCTCGGCCACAGTCACGGCCACGGCCCCGGGAAGGAAGGCGCCGCCTGGATCCTGGTCTCCAGCCACTGCTGTGCGCCCCCCGCCCCCTCTGGATTTTGTTTGCTCCCTGACCCACATCTGGAAGAGGTCACATGCACACGGCTCAGCAGTGTCCCGAGGACAGGGATGGCTCCCAGCGGAGGACGGGCTCGTGTTGGGAGGAGTCGGTGTGACCTAGAACTCGGCTTCACAGATTTCCCCACCAGCCAGCACAGATGACACGGCGGCTACTCAACCTTTTACTTGGTTTGCACCGAATCTCCTGTTCACAGACCTGATGACTAACGCTGTTCATTTTGGGGAAGCGTTACGATTAGTTTCAAGCGGCCTTCCTTCCCTGGCAGTCTCGCCCGTGACTTGCTGAGCAGTGACCACGCTGTGGGCACCGACGGTGGCTTCGAGGCAGCTGCTGACGAGTTGGCTGTGCGTCCTCTGGCCCTTGGCAAAAGTGAGTCTCCAAAGCTGTGGTCTTCGGTAGAGATTTCTCACAAGGCCATTGCCCTCTGCTGGCACGGACGTGGGCTCCAAATCAGTAACTGCATTTATTTTAGGTCCGTGCTTCCCTCACACCGCACCTCTATTCCCACAGAAAACGGCTCTGGTCGTCGGAAAGGTCAGCGGAACCTTGGATGGAATTCTGTGATTCATTACCAATCTGTGCCGGAGCAGACGGGGCCATTGCAGGGTGAAGGGGGTGCTGACCTGACCCCCATCTGTGTGATTTTCAGTCCCGTCTCCTCTCCCTCAGAGCTCGTGAGTCACCTCTGCTGTTCGTGGTCCCAGGCTTCAAGGAGGAAAGCACAGGTTTTGTTTTGCTTCGGTAATGGTCAGCGAGATACAAATATTTGTTAAGGTCAGACTCTCGGGTACTCGGAAAACTGGGGCAAGTGAAAGTTCGGAAACTGTTTTCCAGGTGTGCATAGCACCTACTGAGAACAGAAAACCGGTGTTTCTTTCCGCCCATCACCACTAAGCGGCACAAGAGACGTGCGAGGCAGGAGTGAGGAACAAGGACGAGAAGGCGTCCAAGCCTGGATCCAGGGGAAACACCTCCCCGAATCCTCTGTGTCTCTCTGACTGTTCCCACTGCTGTCCTTCAACTGGAAAGGGTTCAGAACAGGCAAGCTGAGAGCTTGAGAGCTCAGGAGGAAGGCCCAGTGGGGCCTGGGGTCTTGTCCGGATCCGGCCACAAATCAACGCATTTGTTAATTCCCCTCCATTCGCTCGCTTCTCGGAGATGATGTGACGGTGCACTCTTCCCTGCAGGGTCTCTGGTTCTCACCGAGGAAAACCCTTTCCGAGAGACACAGATGAAGTGACCGTTGACGATCACGTCTGCCGTGACAAGGTGTCATATCCTGAGTGCCTCCAACAACAGGAAGCTGTTTTCTGAGTTCTGGAGGTCAGACGCCCGAGGTCAAGGTGTCGGCAGGGTGGGCTCTGAGGCTGTGAGGGACAGTGGGTTCTCCGTCCCCCCAGCTTCCGCTGTTTCCTGGGGTCTTTGGCGTTCCTTGTAGACACAAGCTGCTTTCGTCTTCCCATGAGCCTCCTGTGTGGGTGTCTGGGCCCAGATTCCCCCTTTTAAAATGTTTTTAATTTGTTTTAAGTTTATTTATTAATTTTGAGAGAGAGAGAGAGAGAAGGGGAGAGGTGGGGAAAAGAGACAGAGAATCCCAAGCAGGCTCGTGCTGTCGGCATGGAGCCCAACGCCGGGCTTGAACTCCTGAAACCATGAGATAATGACCTGAGCCAAAGTCAAGAGCCAGACGCTTACCTGACTGAGCCACCCAGGAGCCCCCAAATTCCCCTCTTTTTTTTTTAACGTTTTTATTTATTTTTGAGACAGAGAGAAGCAGAGCATGAACAGGGGAGGGGCAGAGAGAGAGGGAGACACAGAATCGGAAGCAGGCCATCAGCCCAGAGCCTGACGTAGGGCTCGAACTCACGGACTGTGAGATCATGACCTGAGCTGAAGTCGGACGCTTAACCGACCGAGCCACCCAGGTGCCCCCAAATTCCCCTCTTAAAACGACACTCACTATATTGGATCACTCTCCTATAACCTCAACTTCACTGACTGTATCTGCCGTGACCCTATTTCCAGGTAACTTCTTACTGTGAGGTATCAGGCGTGGGGGGTAGAACCACAACATAAAGATTTGGGGAGGACACAACTCCACCCCTAACAACCATGTAAAGTTTGAAAATAATTCTGTTTCTTGTGTTTCTGTGTTATAAGCATCATCAAATTTTTTGAAGGTTATTTGAAATAAAACGAACACTTTTTTTTTTCTTCTAATGAAAATAAATTAACTTTCTTCTAGTGAAAATAAATTCTCCAGAGCAAATTTCTGTGTGTGATCAAGAGCTCTCTCCTTCCCCTGCTTATATTTAGAGATTTTTTTATCTAATGTATTTCCTAAAGATTTGAAAAATGCAATGTTTGTTTTTTAGAGCGAGATGAAAACCACACCTCTGACGGATTTTACCACATTCGCCTTGAGGCCATGCACGCTTTCACACCTGCACAACTCAGGCTTTGTGTTTGTATTACACTCAGAGGCACATCTTGGGAGAGAAATCAGATGCAAGAAAAGTACATCAGTGGCATACATTTGCCTCGTGGAACCATTTCATGACTATGTATGATTTTTACTAATATATATATATGTATGTATGTATGTATACACACATATATATTCACTTTATAGCTTCTTTCAGAAAACAAAAGCACTTAATGTGTATATTTCTGGCGGTTAGAGTAGGGAAACAGAAGGGATGCCCTTGGGGCGCCTGGGTAGCTCAGTCGGTTAGTGTCTGACACTTGATTTCGGCTCAGGTCATGATCTCAGGGTTCATGAGTTTGAGCCCCGCTCAGGATCTGCGCTGACAGCTCAGAGCCTGCTTGGGATCCTCTGTCTCCCTCTCTCCCTGCCTCTCCCCTGCTCATGCTCTTTTTCTCTTAAAATAAATGAACATTAAAAAAAGGAAAGGAGAAGGGATACCCCTTCAGTATCCCCAAATCCCATTACGAGCCTTTGAAAATAAGGCGACCACTTTTTATACCTGTAGGACAGGAAGCAAGTTTAATTCCTGTCCCCCCATGATATTGTCCCCAAACTACCTTCATTGGACAGCTCTCTCCTTTCATACATTGTGCTCAATAAATACTTGTCTCTGCATTCCACTATTTACCTCTTCATGGTTTTAATGTGGTGTAGACAACTCTTCTTGTTATAGATCTTTGATGAAATGTTATTTAAAAATTATATTCATGGGCACCTGGGTGGCTCAGCTGGTTGAACATTCATTTTGGCTCAGGTCATGGTCCCAGAGTTGTGGGATAGACCCTGTGTCGGGGCTCAGCATGGAGCCTGCTTAAGATTCTCTTTCCCTTTGCGCCTCTCTCTCCTTCTGCCTCTCCCCCTTGCTCATGTGCACTCTCTCTCTCTCTCTCTAAAACAAACATTAAAATACTTGTAAAAAATAAAATTAAAAAGTACACTCATGATGAGATTTTAATAATATGGATGAATACTTGTGCAATATTAAAGGAGAGAATAAAAATTTAATTATGTTAAGGATATAATCACTTAAGGAACCTGAGAAGCCTGGGGAAGGTACCTTTCAAACACCAAATATCTATCAAATTATTAACAGTGATTCGTTCTAGATAGAAATATTTTATGCGCTTCTTTGCATTTTTATTTCTTTGCCAGTGTTTTGTTCTATATTTATTTTATATAAATTACATGGTGTTATCAACAGTTGAAGTGTTTCAAAATATAAAGCACAAACAAATCAGAAAGAGAAGAGAGGATAGGCTAGACAATTCTGCAAGCATCCTCTTGATTTGTGTTACATGAATTGCCTACATGGCTCCAGACAAAAGATGTGTAAGAGGGGACACTGTCCTTGTCTGCCCAAGACTCTGGTTGCAAGAGGCAGAGAAGCCAAGAGGCAGATTATGGCTTCCACAGGTGTCTTCCATCATTCATGGTCCTCTACGATGTGACCTTATTCTCCTCCAACCCAGAAGTGAGGGCTCTTTCTCTTCCATTGGAGACGGGAGGGTGAATCTCTTGAAAAGAGTGTTACGAGATTCTGTATGATTCCTGACTCACCCCAGAGAAGGGGATGCAAAGTTCCACTTGTTTCCTAGAATCCTAGCACGTGCCCTCAAAGCCAGAGTAAAAGACGTCCAACTGTCCTGAGGTCACCCCCACGTGGGGAACGCAAGCCATCTATAAAGGCATGAGGCCGTTCTTGAGTCTTTCCAGCCCAATGTCCAGAGATGGGTGCAGTCGGTCCGTAGAGGGCGTCAGTCCCCCAGCTTTGGGGTCTTCTGAGACCCTAGGCATTGAGGTGTTGAAACAAGCCACCCCTGGCCTGTGTCCGTGATCCTGGATCCATGAGCACAGCCAGTGGCTGCTGTTCTGTTACACTGATTTGGGGGGTGTTATGTATGCGGAAAAGTACTGAGCATGTAATTCAAGCTGGATTAAGAGAAAGGGAATTCACTCATTGACATCACTCATTTAGTCCGAAACTTAATTTCGGTGCACTCTCTCCAGAGTCAAGTGCCTGATTTTCCCTCCCATCTCAGGTCCTCTTGAGGGTTTTCTGTTTTGTTGAGTCACTTCTATACATCAGAGGTGACAAACAATTCTCCACCATGCCTGCCACCATATCTAGCTTATTACAGACTACTCTTTTTTTAAAAAATTTATGTTGAGAAACAGAGAAGGGGAATGGTGTGAGGGGTGGGGGGAGGAGAGAGGGAGAGTGAGAATCCCAAGCAGGCTCCAGGTTGTTAGTGCAGAGCCCAAAGTTGGGCTCAATCCCAGGAACCGTGAGATTCTGATCTGAGCCAAAATCAAGAATCAGATGCTTAAGCGACTGAGCCACCCAGGTGCCCCATTATGAATGACTTTCAGTTTTATGTTCTAACTTTCTGATGCATTCTATTCTCTCCATTTCCATGAAGTAGTCAACAAAGTGTCAACGACAAACCGTTAGCAACAGACCGTTCACAGCATTTATTTCTCTGTGTCTCTACCATCCACCCCCTAACTTGGTTTTCTATTCACGCTTGCCACAGTCCACATCACCATGAAGATCTTGCCATTTTACACTCTGTACCCTTCAGTCGCCCTGCTTGGCCACCAGATCAACACTAAAGTCTTTGGTATGTCCCACAGTGCTCTACGTAGACCCAGAACATCTGTCCAGCCTCATTTCAGCCTCTTACTCTTGTGGACTTGGCTCTCCAGGTACAGTCATATGGTCCTTGTCTCTATCTCTTGAATGAGTTACACCGTTTCCTACCATAGACTCTTTGCAGGTGCTGTTCCCTTTGGACGGTTCTCTCACCCCTTCTCCATAATGTACCCTTTGATCTAGTTAGCTGCAACTAATCTTTCAAATCTCAGGTTCAGCCATTTGCTTTGGGAAGACTCTCCTGAAACCGTCTCACTGAGTTTAAATGAGAACAAAGTAATTTTTTATTCACAGAAGACAAAACTAACTGAAACATGATAAATATACCTTCTTCTACAAAAGAAGACTTTTCTTAGGAAAAAGCTAAAAGTGCACTGACATATACATTAAGCCCACAAAGGAGTGCGGTTATTTTGAAGTCAACAAGAAAATAAGCAGCAATGATTTTGATTGGCTTTCAAGAGGAAGAATGTCTTTCATCAATACTTAATATCCCACGTGGACCAGACCCCTTTTCTTTGAATCGGTATGTGCTGCTGATAGAAGTCGTGGAGATGAGGCTTCTAAAGTCGACACACGAACGCATGCAAATTTCTTCCACGCCTTAAATGACAAGGCCTTGCTTTGCGGGGGCTGTCCTACTTCCCCAGCGAGCCTTCACACCTGCCATCTTGTTCTTCTTCACAAAGACCAAAGTACGCAGCAGTTTCTAACAGCCTCCCGGAGCTGACTGCTGTCGGATCCAGAAGAAAGACCCAGTGTCATTGGCTTACACCTTCGGTACGTGCACCTGACACTTAACCTAGGTTCTGAGCACTTCTGAGCAAAATGACCTTTTCTGTGCCCAATCCTTGGCTGGGCACAAAAAGTATTTTCGTGTACGTTATGTCATTTAATTATCACAAAAAATTGAGGAGAAAGGTGGCGTGAACCTTATGTGTGAGGTCCACTAAGATGCGTTCTGTTATTCGGTAATGTTTACCAATCTCCTCCTGGGCACCGTGCAAAGCCCAAGAGACACAACGGTAAACATGATTCCTTCGCTGATTCACAATAAGCCAACGAGGACAATTAGGCATATCCATTAAAATCAGTGTGCTAAGTGCTTACATATAGGAATCTGGAGTATAAATCGTTAAATATGGTTCAAAGAGTTTCTAGTATCAATTTGTATGTCACAGAAAGGAAAGAAGTACTAAAAGTCTTAAATAATAATACAATTTTAATTAATAGATTAATTAATTGGTTGACCTAGATTATTCTTTCTGGTCCTGGGTTCTTGTCCTGGGCTCGACTCATATGTCTCTTTCTCTGTCCGGGTCTGCGTAGGAGTGGGTACTGCCTTGATTTGGGACAGCTAGGGCTCTATGAAGAATAATTTCAGCTCCCAGTCATTAGTAGCAAGTATGCTTTTTACTATATTATTGATTTTTTTTTTTTTGGCTTAGTTGAATTAGCAAAAGTCTTGACTGCCTGCTGTATTTATCACCCAAAGAAAGGCAAATGAATGTCACGCCTTTGTTTTGTTTTCCACGTTTGTTTAAACTCAGGGTGTCTTTTTCAACTATGTGATATCTTCCATTAAACTGGGGTACGAAAAGGGACACTAAACCGTCGCACAGCATGTGAAACTTCACGCTCAGCCATGTCTGGCTCCACCCCCCTCCCCACGTGTGGTCAGCTATCCCAAGGATCACAGGAGCATTTCATTGCTGGTTAACCAGAATTATGGAACAGCACCACACATGTCCTAGAACGCAGGTTATGTGATGTTATGTGATTTGCCTTGGAAAGGGTCGCTATATTTTCACAGCATGGCCCCACCAACATGGCACACCCTTTTGTAACCCGGTGTTCCCCACTATTTATGACCTTCCATTGGTTCCCTTTTTGGTGGTCCACAGAAACACAGAAAGGCGAGCGTCACCTTCTGGGGGACACAAATACACCCTCTTTACAAGGAAGCAGGATGCAGGGCTTCATCGTGTCCCCAATTAGAACCTTTCCGTGCTGCTTTTAGGGGGTTTCGTTCCTTTTGAACTGGGCTGTGCACTCTGTACTTAGTCATTCCTGTGGGTTAGAAACGAAGACGGAAACTATTTTTTATAGATTTATGACTTTGTTTCATTTGACAGCTTACCTTACTGAACATTTATCTGTGTGTGTGTGCGCACACACGTGCAATGCGTGCGTGTAAAGGGCTTTTTGCTAAATGCTGACAGCCTGTCCCGTTTCCATTCTATTGCACTTGTCTGAGTAGAAACATTTCTTTTGATATCACTTGTTTGCAATGCGCAGGTGTGTCCCTTTCTGTGGTCAGTTTAAAAGGTGGCTGAATGCCTGGGTTCTGCTTTTCAAGAGGTTGATGGTGTTTTCCAAATGGGCAGGAAAAGTGAGGTCCGCATTGCCTGGCGTGTCACGGCGAGGAGTTGGGAAGACGTCCCAGAGGAAACAGCTTGAGCGGCCTCCTGGCAAGAGAGGCAGAGAGAGAACCCGGTCCGCTCTCCACCCAAGCCCCAAACAAGCCATTGACTCTCTCTGCCTCTTCATATGTAGAGACGAATCCTGAGAACGGCAGTTCATGGAAGCCCTCGGGAAATAGGATCCAACGGGTATGCAGTGCTGGTGCTGTGAGGTGACAGGAACTTTGGGTGAAGGAAATAGAATGTTCCAGGAGGATGAGGTGGCCTCGTGTGCCGAGCAGGCCAGAAGCCCGTCCCGCGCTCCCCCATTGGGTGAGCGCAGTGTGGGCAACGGACTCCGCGCAAAGAGTTCACATAGATCGTGGGAGTGAATTAATATAATACAGTTTCTTGAGCTCCTTATTTTCTCAGGACTTGGACTGTGCAGCGACATTAAAAAGTAACTATATATCATTGACGGTAGCCAAAATACACGTGACTCAAGACTCTGTCCGTAAATGGATGACTGGATAAACAAAATGTGGTCTATCCACACCACGGAGAAAAGGAAGGCAATTCTGACAACTAGAAATGGTTAAAAATGGCAAATTTTATGATATATACAAATTTTAAAAATTTAGTGATTAAATTAGTTGACTAAAAAATACCCCCCAAAATGATGCAATGGATAAAATGGAAAATAAGGTAATTACACTTCAACTAGCCCCTCAAAACATGCTCAGTAGATGCCAGTAATAAATTTCAGACCTACAAAAGTCTCTTTTTCCCCCATTCTATAAAGAATATAAAACAGAAGAAAAATGTTGCACTGAGCGTTCTCCAAAACTTTCTTATATTGTGAAACTTGTGCTGAAAGTAGGCTCTCTCATCATATGAGGATTTATTTTCCTTTGTGGAGAGATTTGTAGGAAACCATTCTGGGGTTATGATTTTGCTTCCGTGATAAAGATGCTCTTCTGATGCAGTGAACTAACCTTAGCGTTTCTCTTGAGGGTACTACAACTCCCTTTATTTATAACAGGACAAATAAATGTTTGCAGAAGGGTGACGTTTCTAGTGAATTTAGGTAAAGAAACAGACGTGAAAGCTGGGCGTGCTGGGCCTGGTGTCACCAGAGCATCTGAGAAAATCCTTCCCAGCCATCACATTTCCCTTTAACATCAGACCCAGAGGGGGAAAAATGCTTGTTTATTCACTGAAACCTGAGTAACCTTCATTGCTGAAAACAACTTTGTGAGGCAAGGATAAGATACCCCATTACAATGTTACATACTTTTAAATAATTCTTAAACTGACTTAGAAGAGGGTTGCAAATCCCAAGAGTGTTGAGTTTCCTGTTGTGGTAAACACTCCCCCTTTGCCACTGGGGGACAGAAGGGTGTGTGTAAGACTAGAGCACAGATACTCTGCATTTCCTACCAATGTTAGGTCTGGTCTCGTTTACAGTATCTGCATATTAGCTCCCAAGTCAGCGAGAAGCCTTAAGAACATTCTGCCAGAGGAGGAGAAAACACACACAAGTAGAGTACATGTGTGTCCAATGTTTTATATACATTCTCCTTCATAATCCTCACAGACATTTTCCAAGGGGAGTTGTTATCTCGCCTTACAGAAGGAAAAACCGAGCTTGTATTATGCGGGTACAAAGAAATGGAACGTGTGTTTGAACCGAGGTTTGACTGAGCGCAGAGAAAAGTCCCTTTCTAGTTTTCTCCCCGGGAGATCGGTATCTTGGGATCCATCACCTTTCCCGCTTCTCTGAGGCTGGAACACCATGGAGGGATCATACAGCTACTGCTCCAGATATTCCAAAGTCTCATTCTTAGGTTTTGGTCTGTACGTTAGTCACCCTGGAAGCCAGAGACTGGATTGGAGACACGATCTCTTATTGCCTTAGCCAGTACTAATAGTAAGATTTGTGAAGAGTCTAAAGATGGTGATGTTTCAATGCTAAAAAAATTTTTGGCATTGGTATTTGTCACATTTGTTATTTTGTTCTGTTATTTCGTTCCACGGTGATACTCTGGAATAGTTCAAGCTGCCATTTTTACCATCCCCCCCCCCCCCAAGCTTGCGTAACTGTCTACGTAAGTTATTGGTAGGGCCTAAGGTGGCACTGAGTTTTTCGGGATGTTCACTTAACGAAGTAGACAAGTTTGGGGGCACCTGAGTCGTGCAGCCAGTTGAGTGTCTGGCTCTTGATTTTGGCTCAGGTCATGATCCCAGGGTGGTGGGATCGAGCCCCATATCAGTCTCTGTGCTGACAGTGTGAAGCCTGCTTGAGATTCTCTGTCTCTCTCTCTTTCTAAAATAAAATTTAAAAAAATAAAAAAATAAAGTAGACATGTTTTAAGAAGTTAGATATTTGGAAAAGACACACATCATATCCTGAGTATACATATGAATCCTGGGTGTTTATTCAAGACTCAGGGCACAACTCTCTGTGTTTGTGTAAACCTGACCAGGGAAGCAATGAGCTTTCTTGAGAAGAAGCTTGTCTGACCACCAGAAATCAATAGGTCGATAGAAGACTCTTTGGGACTTGAATTAAAATGGGGTCTTTACTTTTAGAAACAGCACCTCTCTCCTTTCTGAAGACTTCCCGGGCAAGACCTTGCTGTAATCCTGTTTATTCTTATTCCATTACTGAGTAGCTCGCGTGGGAATTAGTTTCCTCTTGCACTTTGGTCACCTGGGGAATGGATGTACCAAAAATGAAAATGCCTACAGCAAAAGACAGGGCTTTCTTTCCATTCGTTAAAAATGTCCATCGGGCACAGGAAATGGAACTCCTCATCAAGCGTTATGAACGCTTATAGGGCAGAATTTATGATGGGGCTCTGGTCTCACAATCATGGAACCTGTGTACCTTGAGGTGTGAGAATTACCAGAAGACTGTTCGTTTTTCTGTTTAGTTTCTTTTGGTTTTGTGTTGCTAATCTCTGAATCCACCCATTGGAAAAACTGTTAACATTTTATCGAGCAAGTTATAACTTAATCTAACATGCTAGTGTCCCTATATTCTGGAACATTCTCAAAGTTGGGGAAAACTCTTTTAAAATATGAATTTTCTTACGTTAAGTACATCAGGGAGCTGAGGTCAAAGAGAAACGCATGTTTCCAATTCGCAGTTTTGTTGGGCAGTGGTGTTTTCTCATTCGGCGCTCATCATCGTATTGCATTGCAAGTGACATAATGATACTGAATCATATCATTCAGACTATAATGATAGGATGTGATGAACTAATGGAAAGACGGTCCCCTGCTGCAAGTATGTGTCACGGCTTAGCTGCAGCTGGCGAGAGCAATTGGCAATTTGCAACCTCTTTTCTGGCTGAAGATGTTTAACAAATAAGACTGGGGACTGGTTATGGAGGTGAGCCCTCCGGTTCAGAAAGTACTTTCCTCACATACGTTATAGACGCGGGAAACGGTAAGAAAATAAAACGTGAACAGAAAGAAAATAAATTCAAAGCTAAATGACACCCTAAAACGGATGTGGGGTCTTTATGAGCATAGATATCAGCATTGCTTAATTATGCATATGAAAAGAGAAATGTAGTGTAATTATCGCAGCCACGCAGCCTTTTCCGTTGGATAGACTGGGCTTGTGGGGAATTCATTCAGCAAATGAATTAAGCCCATGTCGGGGGCAGGCGCTGTGCCTGCCAGTGGGGATCCGAACAAGTAGGGAGGAGGTGTCTTCCCTCGAGGACTCGGCTGGGGGAGAGGCTGGAGTGTAGACACATTAGCTGAGGGAGGTGAGCGCAGAGATAAAGGTCAGCTGAGAGCCAGCTGGCCACATAAGCACCTGCGGGTCAGGAAGCTTCCTCAGGAGAGCCCACGTCTGAGCGGGAAGGGTTAGCGTAGATGATGTAAAAAGGAACACAAGGAGTCGGGTGCAGAAGTCTCGGGAGGCAAGTCTCGGGCTTCAGACAAGCCTGGCGGCCTGCATGGCAGTGAAGGCGAAGTCTGAGCTCAGCGTGCGTCGTCTCGTGGAGGACGAGCTGCGGTATGAGCTAGAGCTTGAACCCACTTCTGACGACGGTGGGGGGGCCAGAGGTGAAGCCGTCACTTCCATCAAGATCAGTATCGTTGTCTTCAAGACTCATTCTTGGCAAGTATAGCTTTCAAGATAGTCTCCACTTAAAAGATCTATTTTAGGGGCGCCTGGGTGGCTCAGTCGGTTAAGTGTCCGACTCCGCCTCAGGTCAGGGTCTCACAGTCTGTGAGTTCGAGCCCTACGTCAGGTCTGTGCTGACAGCTCGGAGCCTGGGGCCTGCTTCGGATTCTGTGTCTCCCTCTCTCTGCCCCTCCTCTGCTCATGCTCTGTCTCTCTCAAAAGTAAATAAACAGTAAAAAATATATAAAACATCTATTGTATTAAAATCCCAATAAAAACAAGTGGATAATCTGCAGAGTAGAAGACAGTACGATGTATGGGCAGGTCTGCAATCTAAATTATTGGATGAGGTTGATTTGGGGCAGTGACAAGGGGTGGCTAACAGAACAAGGACAGAGAGGGATACCATGTTCCAGCAGAGTAGGTAGAGGGAGGTGGGGGAACTTTCCAAGACCAAGATTGGTTTAAACAAACCAAGAGGTCTGTGGCTCAGATAAAAAGATGTTTAGGGATCATTTTCTTGAGATGAGCTTGTTTGAGCCCATATCTTTTTGAGACACCTCGGATCTATCTTTACAGGCGTGTCTGCCTCTATTTTAAACACATAACTGAGGGCCATAAAAGTATATAAACTGACTGTTACCAAGGTGCATCCATATCAGAGTGAACATTGAACTTTAAGGCGAAAGATCCACTTTCAGATGAAGGATATTAAAGCGGACGCGGTGAAGTTTGGTTTGATGAGCTCTGTACACAGGACACGGCTGGCTGTCGATACGTCGGATGTTTTCCCGACAGTTCTGCCTCTTTAAAACCCCGAAGCTTTTCTTTCTTTCTGAAGCCAGTTTTAACTGTGCAAATAACCCTTAGCCCATAGCCAAAGGGTTGTTTCCTCTCAGTATGTATTACATACGGGCTCATCTCCTGCAGGCGAATATTTTGTGTGTCTGCGACATAAGCACGGCTCCACCCGCCTAAGCTCTGGACCTTGCAGAGCCATGGAGAAGGGCTGGGGCCGGCAGGGGATGGAACTTGAAGGTGTCATCTTTACTCACAGGACCTGTTGTGGGGACCCCTTCCTGCTGCGTCTTGAGCTCCCTGGGCTACTGTTGTGTTATATCCCATGTTACTGCTCGACCGTTTCAAAACAAAACAAAACATCTTGGACGCTAGTGACTGATGGCCAAATTCTCTTCCTCCTGACGCCCTCTACTAGTTTTAATGAGGTTCATGTCTGACGTTGGTCTAGTGTGTGAAGCAAAACGAAAGCAAATAGGACATTTTTCTGATCAAGCGTCAGATGTTTCCTCTAAAATATAGAGCTTTTCACACTAGAACATTAGAATGCACAAAAAATGTGCATTAGTTTTATCACCTTTACAGAAACACGTTTGACACATGACGTCGTGTGAGTTTTCGCTGCATGATGCCATGATTTTATTTTTATTTTTTTGATGCCATGATTTTAGATAGACATCCATTGGGATGTCTATCACTGGGAGGTTAGTGAACACAACTGTCATCTCACACAGCTACCAGCGTGTCGTCTTTGTTCCTCTCGTGAGAATGTCAAAATTCTACGCCCAGCTTTCAAGTGCACCACACGGTTTAACTACACTCGCCACGTGGCAGATCCCCAGAACTCATCGTAAACTAGAAGTTTACACCCGTTGACCGAGGTCTCCCCATTTCTCCAGCCCGTCTGCCTCCTGCAACCACCGTTCTACTCCGTCCCCATGAGCCCCAATGTTTCCAGATTCCACATATAAGTGAGAACATACAGCGTCTGCCTTTCTCTGTCTGACCTATCTCACTTAGCACGATGACCTCAAGGTCCATTCGTGTTGTATCAAATGTTTATTTATTGTTTTTGAGAGACACAGGGAGAGTGAGAGTAGGGGGAGGGGCAGAGAGAGAGGGAGACACAGAATCCGAAGCAGGTTCCGGGCTCTGTGCTGACAGCAGAGAGCCTGATGCAGGGCTCGAACCCATGAACTGGGAGATCATGACCTGAGCTGAAGTTGGCCACTTAACCAGCTGAGCCACCCAGGTTCCCCCTGTCCATGTTGTTTCAGATGGTAGGAGTCCCTTTTTTGGAGGGCTGAGTAATATTCCATTGTGTGTGTGCATGTGTGTGCATGTGTGCATGTATATGTGGGTGCACGTGGACACATTATCTTTATTGCTGGACACCTGGGCTGCTTCCATGTACTGAGTGTTGTGAACATGGGGGTGCAGACATCTCTTGGGGAGACATCTCCCACAGAAGGGTGGCACACCACAGCTTCATGGAGACAAAATCTCCCATGCTCTGGACCTTTCCAGACCTTGCTCTGTGTGTATTATACAGAAATATCCCGAGTGAAGGAGTTTTTCTTTTTATGGCAATGATGTTTACAGAAAATATCAAAATGAAGTAACCATACATTTAGACACAAGACATTTCAAGAATCCAATGCTACGTCAAATAAAGATTGAAAAGACAACATTAATCTAAGCTTAGAGTAAAAGGTGAATTCTTTGATTTTGAGACACAAAAACAACAGAAAGGCTGAGGATGCTTTTGTTGGTGTTCAACATGTGAGGAAATGTAAAACCTCAAAAAGGGCCTTGCTGTACAGAAACTTACTTCACAGAAGACACAGTCATGGAGTCACTGGTATGGCACACAGAGCCAGAGGCAGGGTGATACCCTTTCCTCTTTGCTGACAAAGCAGGGGGAGTTCTATTATGTCTGGAGCTATTATTGGCAGTAATAAATTGGAAATTAATCTGAAACGTGAGGCTGCTTCAATTTACGATGGCCACCAGAAGTTCATATATCTGGGGCACGACCTCATAGACGTCCAGACACCTAGCGTGTTAATCTTGTCCTACATCAAACCTCAGTGGCATAATTTATAAAGTTGCTGAAGCTGGGAGGAAAAAAATGATTAACTAAGTTTTACATTCTATCTTCAATTATGTAAAAAACGATAAAAAAAAAAAAATAAAACGAGGCCCAGCATCCTTAGAGATCTTCTTGAATGTTTAATGCAAAGTAAGTTTGTTTTTAGAAGACAGAAAACATTTCACTTTCAAAATGAAAATTCATGATTTAGACAGATTGCAGTGAACAAATCATGTCATGAATATTTATTGTAACATTAATGTTGGCAAAAAACTACTCATAAATTGAAAAGTGGTTATAATTCAAAATTCAAGTGATGGGTTATAGCATAAGATATACAGCGAAATGTACAACCCCAAATTCACAAAATTTATCGGAGTCACAGAAGCTGAATATTTGTATGTGATTGAATTTACGAAGCTCATTCCTCAAAGCTGTGTCAGATGTAGCCCTCACATCCACCCAAACCCATCCCAAAGGCGCCGAAGCTTCGGTTGGAGTCATTGCATCAGAAACTTGAGTTGGAGTCATGGTATCGTTTAGTAATCAGGGATCTTTTAAAACTCCACTATTTTCATCGTGTTCATGAATTTGTTTCAAAATACGTTTTGCAGAAAAACTAAATAAATAACAACTGACATCAACAAAAAAGCATGCACATCTGGAGGTCAAGTTCCACCCCTCTCCAGCAGCTGGCCTCACACGGAGTAAAGAAGCTTCAACCGGAGTAGGTGGCAAAAGGCGAGAAGAGAGCGGATCCTCTCCACAGAAGTGGGAAGCTTTGACACCGAAGAGAAATTTGCCCTGGTTCGTTACTTGTAGTGAGATGCACCTTCCTGGACAAGGAGGCACCGTGGGGCAAACCCGTTACGTACGGAGCGGTGGTTGAATCTCTTCTGGCGTAGTTTGGAGTCATCCTGGTCAATCTTTTCTCAGATGAGGAGGCAAAAAGTGAGCAATGATAAGCTGGTAGGGTTTGGTAGCGAGTTTTGGCCATGAAGCAAAAAGGCTCCAAAGGAGATAAATATGGGAATGTTGGGTAAGATTATTCCTAAAGGTGATCGAGTTATATAAGTGGAACAACCCCCCCCCCCCGCCAATAACAAATCTGTGTGTGTGTGATCACATAAACGAGTAGATTATTAGATTACAATCTCCTGGCATGATACATACTTGAGGTAAACTTCAATGAAGCATAACGTTCCTACAAAAAGTGCACAGCCCACATGCTTCTGGATGGATCCAGTCTCGGAAATGGTACGCACCCCGGTGACCACCACGAAGAACAAAACGTTTTCCATCAAAGCCACACAATTTTTCCAGCTCTACACCAGCCCTACCGGCTTTCTCACCATGATCACTGTCCTGACTTCTGATAGGAGGCGATGTTGTCTGTTGGTGAATTTCACGGAATGCTGTCATGTGGTATGCAAGCTTTTCTCTGAGGCTTCTTTCACTCAACCTTAGGTTTAAGAGAGGGATCTGGGCTCCGACACAGCAGTCCTTCCTCCTTTCCACTGAGGAACATTCCACTCTTTGGAAGGAATCTTAGTTTATCTGTCCGTTTCGCCACTGATGAGGAGATTGGGCGTTTCCAGGTTTTGTTTAGGAACATTGCATAAGGGGCGCCTGGGTGGCTCAGCTGGTTAAGCATCTGACTCCTGGTTTCCACTCAGGTCATGAGCACACAGTTCATGGGTTCGAGCCCTGAGCTGGACTCTGCAGACGGCGACGCGGAGCCTGCTTGAGATGCTCTCTCTCTCTCTCTCTCTGCCCCTCCCTGCTCGCGCTGTCTCTGTCTCTCTCACAACAAATAGGTAAACTTAAAAAAAAATTTACAAAATAAATTCCCTTTAAAAACATTGCATGAGAGACGTTTTGGTGGACATTTGTGCACATTTCTGTGGTACGTGCACTCCAGAGCAGAATGATCGAGGAAGAGGGGACAGTGAGCTCTGGTAAACACTGGCAAAGGGTCCCCCAGCATTCTTGTACCTCATCGTTCTCCCAAGAACAGCACAAGAGGGGGTACAGTGGCCACATACTCTCAGCGACTCCTGAAACCGTCAGTCATTCTCATGTCAGCTATCCCTTGTGTGGCTGTGACTGTGTGTGTGTGTGTGTGTGTGTGTGTGAGTGTGTGTGCCCACACAAGTGTGCGTGTATGGCATGATATCATATCGGGTTTACATTTTTCACTTCCGTGATAATTAATTGGGTTGAAAATCTCTTCACAATCATTGGTCACTTACACTTCCTCCTCCCATATTTTCCTTATTGATTCAAAAGAGCTAGGAGCTCTTCAGACGTTCTGCATACACACACACACACACACACACAAAGACTCGAATTACACTCTGGGTCTTGCCTTTCAGTTGTCATGCTCTTAAGTATGTGCTTTGATAAGTGAAATTACTAAAACCACATTTACCAACACTATCTTTTGTGGTTCATGCTTTTTCATCCTTTTGTAAAATATCTCCGTATCTCAGGTAATGAGGACATTTTACTGCTAGAAAATCTATACTTTTCTTGTTTAGCCCGCACATTTAGCTCTACCAACTAGGTGAATGTAATTTCTATGTGGTATGAACAGGTCACTTTTTGGCCCTTTGAGTTTGCAATGATACCAGCCCTATTTCATGAAACTCTGTCTTTTTCCCTATTGTTTTGGCGGGTCACCTTGTGATAAGCAAAGTGTCCATGCAGTAGGGTCCCTACCTTAAAACAAAACAAAACAAAACAAAACAAAACAAAACAAAACCTCAAGACAACGTAACTATACACGTACGTGACAACATCCCTCACAACCTTGTAACATGAGACCACTTAATCAGACTGCGTGTTTGTGTGTTACATGGGAAACAAAAAAAAAAATTAAAATGGATAATAAACTAAGCCACGTGGCATTTGGTGCCCAGCTCTTCAGGTGCAAACCCAACTGAGCTATGCTGGCACAAATAAAGTTGCTTCCAGAAAAACAAAAGAAAAAAGAAAAAAAAAAGCCTTAGTGTCACAACTCTGCCAAAACCTACTACATCCATATATGTGTATATTCTGCTCTTGTGTCCCCATTGGTCTACATCAGGGATTTTCAGACTTCAGGATGCCTCAGAAACGCTTTGGGGGGCTTATCACAACAGTATCTGACTCGGGAGCTTGGGGGATTGAGAGGGCGTGGCTAAGAACTCACTTCTAACTACCCCTTTGGTTCTCACTTTGAGAACCACTGGTCTACGTGGCCATCCTGTACCAAATCACTCTCTTAATGCCTTTAAATTTATAAATGTTCATATCCAGTGCTATGAATCCAACAGGTTTTTTTTTCTTTAAGATCACCTTGTTATCCTTAGCCCTAAGAATTGTCATATAAATTTTAAATCACATTGTCAATATCTACAAAAAGTGTCCTGCTGTGATCTTTAATGAGCCACAGGGAATCGGTGAATATATTTCACATTAGATCATATCTAATCTTTCAATTCATTAATATGACATTCTCTCTCACCTCCTTCAATTAAATCTTACAATGTTTCCTCACTATGATTTACAGCTTTCTGTGTGGAGGTTTATTACATATTTTGTTAGAGTTATCTATTTCAATATAAAATTATTAGTTTTATCTTAAAATTTAAAAACAATTTTAATGTTTTAAATGCTTTTTGTTATTTATTTATTTATTTATTTATTTAAAATACAATAAAACTTTGCTCCTCAGAGATGAACCAAGGAGTATGTATCTGGCACAGTATTTCCGAAAGCAAGTGCTGTGGAATATCATTAATGGAGTTCTAATAAGTGGCTGAGAAAAATGGATCCTATGGCCCATTAGTTAGAAAAATGCTGATTTAAACAAGGTAGTCTGATGTATTTAGTGATGGACTTCCTGAAGTCTTTAAAATACAAGAAATTGTAGAACACCAATAAAAGGCTGCCTTTCCCCAAATTATTGAGCATGCAGCCTCCTTTGTGCAAGGCAAAAATGTGCAAGGCTAGTACACAAAAGAACAATTTGGGACACAGTTGTCTACTGCCATTTCAAGTTTGGATCTGGCTATTAGTTTAAGATAATGTCTATTACACTAAGTGGAGTTTTCCATTCCTGATTTTTGTAAGAGTTTGTTAGCTTGTTTGTCTGTAATAATGAACCAGCGTTAAACTTCATCACAAAAGGGTATAAAAGTCTATTGAGTTTTGAGGCTCCTGGGTGGCTCAGTCATTGAAAGTTTGACTCTTGATTTCAGCTCAGGTCGTGAGCCCAGGGTCATGGGATTGAGTCCCTGTGTCGGGCTCCATGTTGAGTGTGGAGCCTGTTTGGGATTTTCTCTCTCCCTCTCTCTCTCTGCTCCTCCCCTGCCTTGTGTGCTCTCTTATCTCAAAATAAATAAATAAACTTAAAAAAATTATTTCATTCTCATGTCTTCTGTTACTGTTATATTGAAAAGAATAGGCTTTTGCGCATTGACCTTGTATCTACCTAACTTTTTGAATCATGCACGAAGAGTAACAGTTTAATTGTAGAGTGCTCAGAATTTCTTTTAATTCTTTTTCTTATTTTTTACATTTTTATGTATTTTTGAGAGAGAGAGAGAGACAGAGTGCAAGTGGGGGAGGTGCAGAGAGAGAATGAGACACAGAATCCTTAGCAGGCTCCAGGCTCTGAGCTTGTCAGAACAGAGCCGGACGTGGGTCTTGAACTCATGAGCTGCGAGATCATGACCTGAGCCGAAGTTGGATGCTTAACTGACTGAGCCACCCAGGTGCCCCTAGTCTTTTTGTTTTTTTGTTTTTTTGTTTTTTAAAAGGATCTTCCCCTCCATTCCTGGCTTGCTGTGTCTTTTTTCATGAATAGATATTGAATACTACCTAATGCTTTTCTATATCCATTTAGAAAATGCATGTGACTTTTCACCTTTTTCTATGTTAACGTAGTATATTACATTGATGGGTTTTTTTAAGAGTTTTAAGTTTTCTAGAGCAGTTTGAGATATATAGCAAAGCTGAGCTGAAGGTACAGAGATTTTTCATATACCCCTCACGCAAACAGAGCCTGCCCCATTATCAACATCTCCCAACAGATAGCACATCTGTTACGGCAGATGAACCCCCACTGACACATCGTCCTCACCCAGAATCCGCGGCTGACATTAGGGTTCACTCTTGGTGGCGTCCTTTCTATGGGTTGGGACAAAGGTATGATGACATATATCCACCGTTATAATATCACATAGAATCGTCTCACTGCCCTAAAAGTCCTCTGTTCTCCACCTACTTTGTCTTCCGTCCCCTTGATCTCTGCCAACCACTGATCTTTCTACTGTCTCCATAGTTTTGTCTTTTCCAGAACGCCATAGGGTTGGAATCGTACAGTATTTGGCCTCTGCTGAGTGGCTTCTTTCGCTAATATGCATGCAAGTTTCTTCTGTGTCATTGCTCGGTAACTCATTTAACGTGTCGATGAACATCTGTATACTGGTTTCTGTGTGGACGTGAGTTTTCAACTCCTGTGGATAAGCACCAAGGATAATGGTCACTGGATCATACGGTGAGAGTATATTTAGTTTTGTAGGAAACGGCCAGATTGTTTTCCAAAATTGCTGCACCATTTTACATGGACTGCGTTTTGAATGGAAAGGTAACCTCACTTTCCCGGAATAAACTGCATTTGTCATAATGAATGATTATTTTTCTGTACTGATTCGTCTGTTAATGCTTTGGTGGGGATTATTGAATCTGTGTTTATATGGGGGATTAGCCTGCAGTTTCCCTTCCTTCTAATGGTTTTGTCGGGTTTGGATTTCAAAATTATCCTGGCTACACATAATGAATTAGGAAAATGTCCTCCCCTTTAATTTCCTTTCATATTGTTAATGTTTCTTCCTTGAAGTGTTTTGAAAATTTACTGGCGAAGCCTTCTGGAACTAAAATGTTCTTTGTGGTCAGGATCTTAATGACATAGGCAAGTTTTTTTTAGCAGACACACACCTATCCAGTTTGGGTAGAAAGCTTCCAGAGATTAGGAAGATTGGAAATACATTAAATATGGAAGGCACGTGATGCAAGGCGGAAATGTGAGTATCAGAGAGGAGAGAAAACAAGACCCAACAGAGATTGTAAACAACTGGACGGGGCTCCAGCCGCACGTCTGGCATTGGGTGCGTATCTGGGGATTTTAACCGGGTACCACATATCTGGGGAAGCGTGACCTAAGCTTCCCCAGAGCGTGGCAGGGTGAACACGTTTCTTCCATGGCAGCTCGGGCCTTCCCAAAGCAAGGGTCCTGCCAACCACGGCAAAGTCACACTGGGTCCAGATTCAAAGAGGGAGAAAGAAGGGCAGAGTGTCTTAAGCATCCTCAACGGCCTGCCGTACCTGTTACCGGCAGCTGCTTTGCGGGTGCCATGCCTCACCACCATTTGCATTAGCCCACGCCACCAATGCCGAAGGCCTTTGCTCCTTGCGTAGGCCAAGACCTATCTCTTCCCAGTCCTTAAAGGCGGGACTGCTGGGACTTCACCTGCTGACTCAAGGAGGCTCAGCTTGTCCAAGGAACGATCTCTCCTGATCAGCACATAAGTCCCTTTGCCTTCATTTCCCCACACTGGTATTATCTCCTCTAGTTCTATTCCATGTGTCTGTAGGATTTTCTAGACTTGGAGACAATACATGACAGCACATTTACTTGGTTACTGTCTATCTCCCTCCCTATGTTAGAAGCCCCTTAAGTGCAAAAACCTTGTACTTTTCTACTGTAGCCTAACCCATTCCTGCATGTAATGGGCTCTAAACAAATATTTGCTCATGCATGAATCTTACTCTCTTGCTAGAAGTTGAATTTCTAGAAATGTATGAACTCCCCCTTGGCACATGGCCCATTCACTCGTGTGCTCGTAGTCATACATATGTGCACGTGCATGCATACATGGACCATCTACACTGACTTCACCTAGTAAGCTCCATGTAGATGGCTTTTTAAATTATGTTACTACTTTTCAACATTTTATTTATTTTTGAGAGAAAGAGAGAGACAGAGTACAAGCAGGGGAGGGCCAGAGAGAGAGGGAGACACAGAATCCGAAGCAGGCTCCAGGCTCCGGGCTGTCGGCACAGAGCCCGACACAGGGCTCGAACCCACGAACCGTGAGATCGTGACCTGAGCCGAAGTCGGACACTTAACGGACCGCCACCCAGGCGCCCCAGTTTTGTTTTGTTTTGTTTTGTTTTGTTTTGTTTTGTTTTGTTTTTAAAGGCACGGCATACTATGAGTAATTTCAAAACAAAATGGTATTAAGCACGAGGTACAGCCATGAACCTAGCGTTGAGGGTGACGGACGTTAGCAGACCTTCACTGACAGCTACCGATGTGCTGCACGTGAGGGAAGCACTTTCCATACGTGAGCTCATTGTGTGTTTACAACATTGCTTTGAGACTTCAATTATTACCATCCCCGCTTCACAGATGAAGACACTAGCAGCTAACGACAAGTCATTGGCATGAAGTCCTACAGATACCAGGTGGCTGAGGTGTGCTAAAAGCGCAGGGTGTCCGACTCAAAGTCCGCGTGCCTTGACCCAACCACACGACCGCCTACAGATGTGCACACGACCTGAGTCAGTGACACAGCTCACTGTCCGACCGGAACACATCTGACACACCTGGGAAACCGGGAGGGACACCTGATCGGGAGGCAAAACTTGGGTTATTCCAGGGAAAACGAGATGCACTGTCTCTTCGGGGCACACCTGCAATGGTTCAGAGAAAGGGTTTTAACTGGAAGGGGTGTCTGCCTTCGGAAATTCCCCCCTTTTGAAACACCGGAGAACCTTATCATGGTTCTGCAAAACCTAAAAAAATAAGGAAGATTTTTAAAAAGCCAGGAATAAAACCAGACATTTTCTTACCACACACCTTAGTACTTACCCAAGTGAATTAAAAATGAAAAATTTGCGTTCACACACAGACCTGCACAAGAATATTTATAGCAGCTTTACCCACAATTGCCAAAACCTGTAAGTAACCAGGATGCCCTTCAGTGGGAGAGGGATAAACAACCTGTGGTCCATCCGGACAATGGGATATTATCCATTATCCGTTACCCAAAAAGAAATGAGGCTTCAAGCCATGAGAAGGCACGCAGGAACCATCAATGCGTCTCCCTCAGTGAAAGAAGGCTGTCTGAAAAGTCTACACGCTGCATCATTCTAGAAAGCCAATGGGAAAAAGATCATTGGTTTGGGGGAGGGGGGGAGAAAAGGATGAATAGGCTGTGCATCAAGTTACCACACTGCACACCTTAAACTCAATGTCCTATGGCAATAATATCCCAATAAATCTGGGGGGAGAAAAGAGTCAAAACTCCATTGAGTAATATACAAATTTAAAAAATACTCTTAAGCCTTGATACTTAAAAGATTCTCACCAAAAAGCAAATGATAGAGAGGAAGACTTTGAATTGTAACGAACTGGGGTAAGGGAACTGCCGGAAACACCCAGAAAAGCGAAAGATACACGCAAGACAGCACTTTGCAAACAACGGACAGCAGGCGCCTCAGTACTGTGAACTCTGAGAGATGAGACACAAGGGATAGGAGCCTTCGGGCCACCCTGGCTTCCTGCAGGGGGCACGTTCCGGGCCGCACAGGGGAGGCCCATGGCAATCGGAGCAAAGCGGGCTACCTACAGTGAGCAGACAGGGCAGAGCTCTGGAGTGGAGACGGCTCTATGGAAAAAAAGAGGTCCAGGAATCTGCACGTGGGTCTCACGGAGTGTTTGCTGCATATGAACGTGCCCCCGCATAGACTGGCCCTCCTTGAGAGAAAAGTCAACCTGGGTAGTCAACCCTCCTTGAGAGCAACTTAACCTGGGTAGCTGTGCCATGGACAGTTCTCGGAATTCGAGCAGCCCTGGAATGCCTCGAGTTTCCACCCATCAGAATTCAGAATTGCACTTAAATGTTCTGTGGCAGCTTCTGTGCCATATGCAGTTCCCTGATGGGCAAGAAAAGAAACCGATTATCAGTTTGCCCAGCTTTTTCTTGTTGCAAGGACGCGAGTGGCAATCTCCAAGCCTTTACCACGCATGAGCAGAATCTGCCAGTCCTTCACTGTTTTGGATCAAAAAATGCTTTCTGCAAAATACTGTTCCCTGAAAACCTGTCCTGACTCTGTCCTGTCGCCTACTGTGGAATCAGTGGCACAGGTCTCTTTTAAAAAGTCCTCTCCAACTATTGTCCTCAGATTGTTCCCAGGATATTTGATATGATTTATCATCTAAGTGTGGATTTCCAGATCGGTGTTATAATGCTAGGGATTAGCAGAATAATGGTTGTTGCTTTTTGTTCTGTTTGTGACAGGGACTTTGATTCTTTCCAAGCTTTAGGGAGAGGCTGTGCCAACAATAGGAATAATGATGTTTTAATGGTTGTCACTGCATTTTGTTTCTTGACTTATCCAGGTCTCCTTCTTTCTATTATAGTGATTTGGTTTGGCTTTAGGGAATCATCCCTGCCCCGTGCCACGCAATCTTGTTAGAATAGCCACGTAGCCGCCCTCGCTCTTTACTTGGAAAGAGATGGGCCCCTGGCTCCGAGGACCAGCCCTTCTCCCCCTGACATTGGACTCCAGACCAAAGACCATCATAGACTAAAACTGTGTGCCACTGATTCCCCCCACTGTTCTCCCTGATGGGACGTTCATATGTCCTTCTCTCTGGATTCCTAGAGCTGTTTCGTTTTCTGACCTGTCCAGGGTTTATATGCTCAATCTCTTTGTATGTTCAAGTGCTCAAAGACATTTATACGTACGATAGCCTGAATGCGTGCCCCATGCCCGCCTTTACCCGAATTGGAATTAGAGTCATCTCCTCCGTCAAAATAGAAATCATTGTGTCTGATCTTCCTTGTTTTATGGAATAACAACAGTAATTATCCTAATGTCCAAAACACTTTGAAAAATAACAAGGTTGGATGGTACTTCAAGAATATAGTTGTCATGTCATGAATGAAAAACAACCAAAATTTAATATTTTGAGATATAACATAACAAGGCATTCTCTAGGAAGTGTGAATCAATTACTCAGGCAAACGTTAAGATACTCACGGTCTCCCAGTGTAGGGCAATAGAATTCTCCAAAGACAAAAAAACTCACATAGTGAACAATATTCAAGCTTCAAAGGAAGACACCCAATGAAAATTCCACATCGTCAACTTAACCTTTAAAAATACCCGTCAGGGGCGCCTGGGTGGCGCAGTCGGTTAAGCGTCCGACTTCAGCCAGGTCACGATCTCGCGGTCCGTGAGTTCGAGCCCCGCGTCAGGCTCTGGGCTGACGGCTCGGAGCCTGGAGCCTGTTTCCGATTCTGTGTCTCCCTCTCTCTCTGCCCCTCCCCCGTTCATGCTCTGTCTCTCTCTGTCCCAAAAATAAATAAAAACGTTGAAAAAAAAATTTTAAAAATACCCGTCAAAAATATGAACTTTGAAAACAAAAGCATTTCCAGAAGCAGTCATTATTCCTTAAAGCAATTACTTGGCCCTATGAGACTAGATGCTCATTAAAATGTAACATCGAAAGAAACCATCTTCTGGGTATATACACACACCTCATGGTGTAAATATCCTACTTGATACTTAATTGCATTAGGTCATTCCAATGTGATAAGTAGAAGAGAGTTGGGTTTTTCCTTCAAATTCAGCTGAATTTCTTTTGTTTTTGTAAGTTCTAAGACTCTAAATCTAAGTTGGTATTGAGGTCGGGACACCATGCTTTCAATAAATCATAATAGTAAAAACAATTGATTGCACCAGAGATTGATTTTGTGGGCAATGGCCATTTTTCTCTCCGACATGTTATTTTGAGTGCCAATATGTTTTACCGTATGTGAATATATGGTAGTTTTAAACTCCATGAGTCAAAATGGATTTTTATCAACCTTTTCAATATCATTTCTGTCACAAATAAATTTTTTGAACAACAGCAAAATACAAGACCCTTTGAATAGACACGGTTAAAGCAAAAATGACTTACCCTAATTGCAAGTATATAAAAGTCTACATATTTATTTGTACCAATAACTGTAGTTAGCCAACTATTTTCTTACTTTTATAAATGGACTATATTTAGGGGAAAATTAATTTTCTGGAAATGTATGAATTGTAAATACACTTTGCAAAAGCTCTTAACTAAACGATCTGTTTATCTCACATTATTTTTAACATTGTTCTTCTTTATATTTCTTTAGAGGTCCAATTTCTGCAAAAAAATATTTGCTCCAGTGATATCTACCCCCAGTCCCTTATTTCATTCCATTTTGAGAGAGAGAGAGAGAGAACGAGCAGGGGAGGGGCAGAGAGAGAGGGAGAGAGAGAGAATCCCACCAGGCTCCAGGCTGTCAGTACAGAGCCTGGTGTGGGGCTTGATCCCATAAACTATGAGACTGTGAACTGAGTTGAAACCAAGAGTCGTACACTTAACCGACTGAGCCACCCAGGCACCGCTCATTATTATTCTAAATTAATAGAATTCTGTAACTATACTATGTATGTGATCGGAAAGTACTTTAGGGTTTACTTAGAACATTGATTTCAGAAAGAACTAGCATATCAATAGGATAAAGTCCTACAAAAGTTGGAGGCAGGAGACAGTAGTATTTAGCGGGCCCCAGTAGTATTCATGGGCCCCAGAATCCACTGTGGATTCAAAATCCAGCTATATAATGTTGGGCCAAGTCGGTAAAACTTCTATACCTCACTTTCTTCATTTGTAAAATGGGCAAATAGATGGTGAACTGGTTGATATAGTTTTGAAGGTTAGAGGAGCTAATAAATAACAAAATGGAAGAGTGCCTGCCATGTAAAACCCGGTGATTATTGATCCCACATGGTCCTCACCCTATTCCATTTTGTTGCCAGTAGATTTTACTTGTCCACAAAGAGTTACTTTGCAGGGCGCCTGGGTGGCTCAGTTGGTTGGGCATCCAACTCTACATTTGAGCTCAGGTCACAATCCCAGCGTCATGGGATTGAGCCCCACAATGGGCTCTGTGTTGAGTGTGGAGCCTACTCAAAATTGTTTCTCTTGTTCCCTCTATCCCTCTCCCCACTCTCACTCTCTCTCTGTCTCTCAAATAAGATTTAAAAAAATAAATGGACATTTCTGTTTAGAATCAAATAAAGGTCATTTATACTGTTGAACATTAAGTGAGAATATACGTGTAATACCATATTTCCAACATGATCATGGTGCCTGTCTATGGAGTTATGAACTCTATTTTCTAGGCTGCAATCTCTAGAAACATCTTTACACATGCCACAGAATTCTTTAATCTGCCCAAAATGCCTTAAATATATGATGTCTTTCATGCCAATGCACACTCAGTCCCTGGAAAATTCTAGTAGAAGGGCTTGTTACCTATATCAAGAGATCAAATTTCGTGGAACAGTACAAGAAACTCCTCAAGCTTTGCCAATGATTAAGTTAAACTTAGCAAACCATTTTGTGACATGCTTTTATATACAAGAAAAATAATTTTTTAAGTCTATTTATTTTGGAGAGGGAGAGAGCAGGCAGGGGAGGGGCAGAGAGAGAAAGGGAGAGAGAGAATCCCAAGTAGGCTCCACGCTGTCAGCATGGAGCCAGATGTGGGGCTTGAACCCATGAACTGTGAGATGATGACCTGAGCCGAGATCAAGAGTAGAACACTTCACCCACTGAGCCACCCAGGTTCTCCAATAAAGAACAAAAATAAAGAGTTCCAGTCATGGTCAAATCAATCATCTCTTTGCTTTAAATTTTCTTATTGAGAAAATGTGTATGTATACGTATATACAGTTTATTTTACCTTCTTTTTTTTTGTAGGACAACAAGCATTTTGTTAGTTTTGCAGCAGCCTCTTCAAGAAACGTCTCCATTTTTCTGTTAGTTAACCTCTAGGCCCCCATCACCCAATGTCATGAATCAGAAGGGAATACAAAATACTCCCAAATATTTCTCTGGCAGCTATCCTCCCCATTAAAAGGTCCTTCCAATGTCTTACCCTTCAGAATTGACAATAAACCTATGTATTTTTTGATCTCTCTCATTCCCCCACTGAATTGAATACGTCGATCAAATACAATTTTAAAATCTCTATACAGATGGAATACATGCACAATTGTGCTTATACATTATGTTGCTTCCCCCTGCCTGCATTTGCTTCCCTCAAGCCATCTGCTTAGCTCCCCAGTCCTCCACCAGCCCCTTCCGTCTTTGCTCATGGGATCCTCTCTCGGCCCCTTTCTCATTCTCCTCGCTTAGAACGTGGGAGCCCTCTGTTCAGTGTTCTTAATTGGGATCTGGTTTTCCCTCCCCTTCCCCGGGCCCTTCTTCTTCTCTTGTTTCTTTCTATTTTTAGAGATGTCTGGCTTATGTTGTTTGTCCGCTGATATGGTTACATCATTCCCAGACTCTCTCATTTTAGGTAACGGGCAGCTTTACAGAACAGCTAAACTTTCTCAAGCTATCATGAGTCAAGGACCAAGAAGTTGAATGAAATAAAGAGAAAAAGAGAGAGAGAGTTTTTTATAATTCTAGAGGCAGCCATTGTCCTTTAGCAATACAGATTTTGAAACTGAGCCCTACTAAATGCATCGTGCTTTCAGGGGCGAATACAGAAAACAATGAGGCAAATTCGAGACCCCGAGTTTCATCACAGAATCCTGGGTCACAGCTCAGTGCTCAGCGTGGGTCCACGTTTTCTCCTGCTCTACAGCTCAGGTACTGCTGAGCACTTGCGAGGGATCTGCAGCCTACCCACTCCCGTGGGGACACTTTGAGTGGCAGGAGGGGCAGCAGTGGGTCACAGGATGCCTACACACAGGTGGGGCGAAGCACAGAGAAGACGTGTATGTTGCTTTCCGGTGATGCCTGGGACACGGGGCTGGGTGCGGAGGAAGAAATCTTCCTGCATAAGGTCAGTGTGTTCACGACACGGGGTTTGGGACAGCCTTCTGAAGCTGCGTATTTTCATCAAAAGGCAAGTGAGAGTTTGTGCATCAGCAAGGAGTTCAGACAGGTAGCCGTGACCTGCCAGAGCTGAGTGTTCAGGGCGAGCGGAATGGACAAAGACTGCACGTTCCTGAGGACAAGAGAGATGGTAACTTGAACACCTCCCCAGGCACCAGAAGGGACGGAGGTCAGACAAGTCCGGGAAGGCTCCTGTTCGGCGTGGTAGTGGAGCAGAAAGAGCCCATGCACATTCCAGACATCCCATCTCCAACAGTATTTTCATGTAGCTAGAAAAGTACGTGCCCCTGGGGAGAGGGTGGGTGAGAAGAAAACTCTGGAAGGCTGGATGTAACCGGAGACCAAAAAAGCACTGAAATTACCAGGTTTTGGGAAGTGACAGCACAGAGCGATGTATGGACAGACCGAATGAGACTTGGGATGGAAATAAATTGATAGAGAACATTGAATTGACATTACGACCATCTTATAAAACTATACCCACAACTCTCTTCGGAAGACAGTTACTAATGCGGAAAGAAGGTGTGTATTCCTTTTGCCACATGACTCTGTTATTTGAAGACATCGCTTTTGTTTAATGCGACTGTAAAAAGCAAAGTTGGGGAGGCTGAAAACACAGCATATGTCCCAGGTTTCCATCACTCTTATATTAAATGCTTTCTGAGTCTGTCCTTAGAGGGGCTTCTTTATTTGTTTTCAAAGCCCTAAACTCGTTGCCTTCAAGGTAGATTGTGATGCACCGGTTGCTGGTGTTCCATAGCCGTTCCTGTTGGTCAAAATGTTTCCAGTGCTTTGAATCTCACGCCATGCCACCTTAAATATTTTGAATATTATTCCTGTCTTTTAACCCAAGTATTTCAAGGTAAGCAACGTTGTCCTAGCATCCCATTAACTCTTGAATTGTATCTCCAGCTGGGGATTACATTGTCCCTACTCAGGCATAGAAAAGATGTATGTGGATGATAATATAAAATTAGGTAAAAGTTCTACAATTTCACTGCTGTGGATGTTTCACACTCTTAAATAGTTTTTATCCAGCTAGGAATAAACGATTTAATTCTTTTCCCCTGCAATGTAGTCCTCTAAACCATGTAGAAAACATAATATTAAAATACAACTGACTTGAACCTAAATATAATATTGGCTAACTATATCTGGTAGTTGCCAGATGGCACTTTAGCATCTATAGAGCAAAATGCTGATTTTACTGTCTTTGGAGGCCGGGAAAAGTTTTGGCTTGTTCAAGAACCAGGGGAATTCCGTTAAAAAAAAAAAAAGTGTTAGAATGAATATACAAATTTAACAAAGTTGCAGTACAAAATCAACCCACAAAAATTTTCCCTTGTGTTTCTATATCCTCAGAAGAAACAATCCAGAAGGAGAATTAAGAAAACAATCCCATTTATACAATAGCATCAAAAAAGAATACAAACTTAGGAATGAATTTAACCAAGGTGGTGACAGACTTGTACACTGAGTGCTATAAAATCATTGCTAAAATCAATCCAAGAAGACACAACTAACTGGAAAGAAATCACCTGTTCATGGATTGGAAAAATTAATGACGTTAAGATGTAAATTCTTCTCAAAGCAGTTTATAGATTCAAGGTAATCTCTAGCAAAATCCCAATGGCCTTTTTCCCCCAGAAGAGAACATTTCATCCTAAAGTTCATATGGCACCTCAAAGGCCTCAGAATGGCCAAAACAATCTTGAGAAAGAAAAAGTTAGAGGTCTTACACTTCCTGATTTCAAGACATATTATAAAGCTACAGCACTTAAAACAGTGTGGTATTGGCCCCCAAACAGACATACAGACCAATGGAATGCTGAGCCCAGGAATACACTCTCACATCGTGACCAAACAATTTGTGACAAATGCCGGAAGCGTCTAATGGGGCAAGAATATGAGAGTCTTTTCAACAATATTGAGAAAACTGGATATCCACAACGAAGTTGTCCCTTTACCTGATAACAGGTACAAAAAACGACTTCACAATGCAGTAAAGATCTCCCTGTGAGAGCTAACGATCTTAGAAGAAAATATGGAGGAAAAGCTTTAAGACGTCGAATTTGTCAGTGATTGCTCCCATATGACCTCTAAAGCACAAATGACAAAAGGAAAAATGTATGCGTTGGTGTTCATCAAAATTCAAATCTTACACACACCAAAGGACACCGTCAACAGAGTAAAAGACAATGCACGGGATGGGAGAAAACATGTTCTTTTCTTAAAAATTTTTAAATGTTTTTATTCATTTTTGAGAGACAGAGAGGAGACAGTATGAGCAGGGGAGGGGCGGAGAGACAGGGAGACACAAAATCTGGAGCAGGCTCCAGGCTCCAAGCTCCCAGCTGTCCGCACAGAGCCTGACGCTGGGCTCAAACACTTAACTGACTGAGCCACCCAGGCATACCAGAAGAAACTATTTTCAAATTGTATATATGATAAAAGGTTATATCCATCCTATATTCAACAAGAGCTCAATTTAAATATGGGCCAAGGACTTGAATAGACATTTCTCCAAACAAGATGTACAAATGAGCAATAATCGCATATGAAGTTGCTCAACAGAACTGTTCATTAGGGAATTTCCACATCAAAACCACAATGAGAAGGGACACCTGGGTGGCTCAGATCATTAAGCATCTGACTTCAGCTCAGGTCATGATCTCACTGTTTGTGAATTTGGGCCCCACGTCGAGCTCTGCACTGACAGCTTGGAGCCTTGAGCCTGCTCCTGCTTTGGATTGTGTGTCTCCCTCTCTGTCTGCCCCTCCCCTGCTCATGCTCTGTCTCTGTGTCCTTCACAAAACTAAATAAGAATTTGAAAAATTTTTTAAAATAGAATCTTGGGCACCTGAGTGGCACAGTCGGTGAAGCATCTGACTGTGGCTCAGGTCACAATCTCACAGTCATGGGTTCGAAGCCCCGCGTCGGGCTCTGTGCTGACAGCCTGGAGCCTGGAGTCTACTTTGGATTCTGTGTGTGTCTCTCTCTCTGCCCCTCCACTGCTCGCTCTGTCTCTGCCTCAAAAAATTAAATACACATTAAAAAATAAATAGAAAACCACAGTGAGATACCACTTCACACCCACTGGGATGTGCATTACTGAAACAGACAAAATAACAACAAGAACAGAACAAGTATTGGTATGGATGCAGAAAAACTGTAAGGCTGTGTGTACTGTTGGTGGGAAGTAAAATGAATGGTGCTGCTGCCGTGGAAAATGGGTTGGAGAGTCCTCAAAATACGAAACATAGAATTATTATATGATCCAGCAATTCGTCTTCTGGGCATATCCCTAAGAGAAGTGAAAGGGCTCAAAGAGATATTTATTTTCCCATGATCGTATTATTCACAGCGTCCATCAACAGAAGAAGGGGTCGCAAAACGTGGTAAACACTTGCAATAGAATAACAGTCAGCCTTATAAGCCCCCCAAAGCCTGACGCATGCTACAAAACGGACAAACACTGGGGACATCGAACGAAGTGAATAATCCGTCATGAAAGGACAGGTAACATGAATCCACTTCATGCAGTTCCTAGAATCGTCCCATCATAGAGACAGAAAGGAGAATAGTGGTTGCCAGAGGCTGGGGGGTCTGGGCGTTGGGGAGATTGTCTTTAATAGGCACGGAGTTTTGTCTGGGGAAGATGAGAAGTTTCTAGAGATGGGTGGTGGTGATGGTTGCATAACAATGCAAATGTAATTAACGTTGCAGGATTGTATATTTAAGGTGGTTAACCTGGTAAATTTTATGTCATGCACGTTTTATCACAATTTAAAATACCGTATGAAATTAGTTAATAAATAGTATATGACAAGAAAAAACTGAGATGTTTATTCAAAACCACTCACAAAGGATGAAAGAATAACATATAGTTTACAATTTCAAGGTCCTATACAAAAAGAAAGTATGACTTTGACTGAGAGCACCAAAGCCTGTTTAAGAGTCAGTCTTGAACATGTTTGAATCTTTATTGGGAACTCAATTCCAGATTCATTCTTCTAGAATTACCTTTGGATGCCATTGTTTAGAAACTATATTGTACTTGGTCGTTTGTTGTAATGCAAAACACCACCTTTGGATGCCATTGTTTAGAAACTATATCGTACTTGGTCATTTGTCGTAATGCAAAACACTCATCATTTGTTAATGATACAAAGAGTTTCTGTCTTTCTAATATAAAATATATGGATTGAAAGTACCCATGTTTTAGGGCTGTTAGTTATATGCAGTGTCTCACTTGCTTCTCAGAATTAAATTTAAAGGCATTTTTGACCATCTAATGTAGCTGATCATACTTAGCGTTATTTAATAGGCTCAAAATGCAGAAAAGAACGTCCATATGCTAGTAATAATGACTCATTCATTTCTAAGCTACTATAAACTGAATCTTACAAATTTGATTCCAATAAAGGCATCGGGTTCCCTTTAATTATGATTATTTACCACTAAATTCTAAAACTACTATTAGCAGAATATGAAATGATTTTTGATATAGAAAATGTGAGTAATATTTTGATCACATTTGAAAAGGTAAGACAGTGGATAAAGAAATAAAGTAAAAAGGTAAGACAGTGGATAAGTAAAGTAAAAAGTTAAGACCGTGGAGAATAGGAAAGGATAACTTGGAAAGTAATCAATTTAATGAGAGCAGAGCTTAAGTATCATGCTATAAAGATGAAATAAAACAGAATTTAGCTAATATAAGTTATAAAATTGCCCAAAAATTGGAAAAGAAAGAAGAAAAAGAAAAGGTAAGTGGAAGGAAAATATAGAGAGATTATGTATAAGAAGCCATTAAATTTATAGTTCACTGAATAGGGACAAGAAAAGGAGAACTCTTTAATGAGCAAATCTTAACTAGAAACAATTCTATAGACACAGAAATAAATATTATTGGGACATTAAGTAGCGATGGGAGAGAAGATAAAAAATAAAAAAGTATTATAAAAGAGAGCTATGAATTCAGAAAGATTCTCTGAAGTTACCTAAATGTTTATTTTCATAGAGACCACTCAGAACATAGAAATAAATCATATTTAGCACGTGGGGCATGGAAACAGGACAGAACACACTGGGCTGATGTTGGACAGGAGATGGTGAGAAAGCATGGTACCATTACTCACCAGCCCCAATGGCCAGAAGCCAACATCTGTCGTGGAGGAGGGTACAGGACACGGTGAGGTGATAACAAGACAGAGCAGCCTTCCAAGGACGAGCCCTGTGACCGGTCAGTAGGTCTCTTCGACGCGGAAAGAAGAGTAAAGATGAGGTGTCATCATGAACAGCCGGGTCAGGACGAGGACACGGGTTGAGTAGAGGCTGAGTATAGTGTGGGCTGATTTCCAGCAGCGAAATGGGAGGTAGTTGAACGAGCAATCAAAAGAACCAAATAGTGAATCCGATGAAATCACAAGGCAATCAGTTGTAGTCAAACTGCGAATGAATTGGCAATCAATAGGAAGCACGTAGCAGGCATAGGCAATCAGCCACGGAAATCCAAATCCAAGGAAGGCAATGAGGGTCTGTAGAGTGTCCCCAGTAATGAGCAGGTTCCGGGGTGAGAAATCAGGAAACAGTAGGACAGACAGATTGCCCTGACACCAGTCCCCTCGGTGTGAAAGGGAGGCTGAAGAAACACAGCTTTGCAGAGAAGACGTGAAAAAAAAAAAAAAAAGGTTGTTAAGGTAGTAATACTTCGTTCAATGGAAATCACAGATCTTTAAGTAAGGAAAGGATCCTTGTTTTGCTTGTTATGTTTGGATCAATGGCAACAAATATTTACTGAAGTCTTTGTAAGTGTGAAGCATGATCTTAAGTATTGTGGAGATTTTTCTCATTTAATCTTCTCACAAACGTAAGGAACAGGTACTGTTCTTGTTTTTTTCAATTTTTTTAATGTTTATTTATTTTTGACAGACAGGAGAGACAGAGCGTGAGCAGGGGAGGGGCAGAGAGAGAGAGATGGAGACACAGAATCCGAAGCAGTCTCCAGGCTCCGAGCTGTCACAAGAGCCCGACGTGGGGCTCGAACTCACGGGCCGTGAGATCATGACCAGAGCCGAAGTCGGACGCCTTACCGACTGAGTCACCCAGGCGCCCCTTGGAACAGGTACTGTTCTTATTTTCAGTTTTTGTTTATGGACATTAAGACACAGAGTTTAAATAAAAATGCATTTTTTTAAACCATATGGTAGATCAGCAAAGGGTTATGTTTGGTATCCCAATGACAGACATTTTTGTTGAAAAGACCATAATGCTACTGCAATAAAAAGCGATTGTTTAAAATTTTTTTGTTTATTTATTTTTTGAGAGAGAGAGAGAGAGAGAGATCACACAAGTGGGGAAGGGACAGAGACAGAGGGAGAGAGACAGAGCAGGAGCAGGGGAGGGGCCGGAAGAGAGGGAGAGGGAGAGAATCCCAAGCAGGTTCCAAGCTGCCAGCGCAGAGCCTGACGCGGGGTTCCATTTCATGAACCCCGAGATCAGGACCTCAACCAACTGAGCCACCCAGGTGCCCCTAAAATGTTTTAAACTGAGATTGTTCATGTTTCTAACAGAATTATTTCCAAACATGACTTAGAGCCAGTAACCAGGTATCTATGTACACATTTTTACATACAATTTCAAGCAGAAAAGGTTTGATTTAAAAATCAAATCCTACCAAGAAAAATATTTTATAAATCCATTACAACAAAAAAAATCAGATGCACAAACATGTTAAACATTAAGATTTTTTTAAATAAGGGACAAAAGCAAGGAAAAGCAAATGAAGGAGAAATATGAATGGGTAACAATAGATACTGGTAGTTGGTAAAAAGTAAGGTGCGATTGGCGATGCCCACTGTGGATGAAGACCTTCATCTTCTTCTTAGTGCGAGTTTAAATTGCTACCAGAGAACAGATTTACGGGACTTTTTTCTTTTTTAATTAAACTTCCTATTTTGAGATAATTACAGAATCCCATCGACTTACAAGAAACGATACACGCAGGTTCGTGTGTTCTTGACGCGTTTCCCCCACTGGTAACATCTTGCAAGCCTACAGCGTGATGTCCCACGGAGGCCATTAATACTGACATGGCCAAGAAACAGGACATCATCATCACCTCCTTCCCTTCCTTCCCTGCCCTCGCCTTAACCCCTGGCAGCCACTGAATCTTATCTCCGTTTCCACAATCCTGTCATTATGAACCTTAATGGGATCAGGAGACCTGTGACGTTTTGGGATTGGCTTTTTCTTTTTTCCTCCCCTCAGAACAATTCTCTGAAGACCCACCCATAGGATGGCATGCCTCAATAATTCATGCCTGTATCTTGCTAAGAAGTGTTCCATGGAGTTGAAGTACAAAAGTCTACTTAACCATTCGTCATTGAAAGATAACCAAGTTGTTTCCAGTTTTTGCCTTTGGGAACAAACCTGCCATAAATATTTGTGCAGAGTTTTGTGTGAGTGTAGTAAACTGTCTATTCATGTCTCTCACTGGTCTCCTAGTTGGCCCTTGTTTTGCTGTTTCGAGATTCTTGATACACTTTAGATACCAATCCTTTCCCAGCATATGAGTTCCAGGTGCTTCCTCCTGTAACACATCTTTGTATGTCATCAACAGTCTTTTGTAGAGTAAAAATGTTTGACTTTGATGAAGTGCAATCGATTGATGTTGTCTCTTATAGATTGTGTTTTTAGTCAATTTTAACATCCCTGCCTCTCTCCTAGATTTCAAATCATTTCTTCCATCCCTTGCCCCGATATTTGGTTATAGATGTTCAATCAGTTGTTCAACACTATCATCAAAAAGACTGTCTTTCCTTCACTGAACTGTTTTTACACTTTTTTTTTTTTCAAAAACACACACATTTGTCAGGGTTTATTCTGTTCCTCTGCTCTATGTATCAGACCCTCCAGGAATGCCGCAGTCTCCATTACTGTGCCACATAATACATCTTGGAATCGGGTAAACCAATCCTTTTTCAAAATGGCTTTACCTATTCTATTTCAGTCTAGGTAGAGGTTAGCACTATCTTGTCTGTGTCTACAGAAAATTCTTGCCGGGGTTTTCAGGGGAATTGTCTTGAACTTGCACGTCATTTTGTGGAGAGTTAATATTTCTAGAATCTTGAGTCTTCCGATCCAAAATATATAGCATATGCCTCCATTTATCCAGATTTTCTCTGATTTGTCAGCTCTGCACAGTTTCTATTATACAACTCCGGTGCATCATATTTCTTAGGCTTACGCATAAGTATTGTTTTTAAAGCAATTGTAAATAGTATTCTATTTTTTAATACAATAAAATGAAAACTACATCAATTAGCAATGTTCATTGCTAATGTAGAGAAATACAGATAACACCGTATGTTTATACTTCTCTCTGCAACGGGCTGAACACACTCATTGGTCCTGGGGGGTTTGTTTTGTTTTGTTTTTATTTGTATATTACTTAGAATATATGTAGACAATCTTCTGTGTAGACACACCTGAAGATTTCTACTTCTATGTTCTGTTAGGATTTTCTACCCGTATTTTTTATTGGAATTTTCTATGTAGACATATTTGCAAATAGTGACAGTTTTATTACTTCCTTTCTAACATGTGTCCATTTTATTTCCTTGCCTTATCGAATGAGCCAGAACTTCCTGGACTAAGCAGAAGATGAGATATGAGAGTGAACACCATCACCTAATTCCTGCTCTGATGGGGGATCATTTAGTCTTTGACATTTATGTACACAGTTAGCTGCGGGTTTTGAAGAGGCTGTTTTTCAGGTTGAGGAAATAGCCCTCTTTTCTTACTTTTTTTCTGAGTATTTTTATCCTAAATGAATGTTCAACTTCATCAATTGCTTTTTTTTTCTGCACTAATTGATATGATCGTGTGACTTTTCTTCTTCAACCTATTAATTCAGCAGATTACACTGAATGTTTTAAATACATATCCAGCTTTGCATCCCTGGAGTAAATTTGGCCACAATATTTAATTCTTTTTGTATATTAGTGAAGTTTCATTGTTAATATTTTGTTTAAGTTTAAAATATTTTCTGCACGGATATTCATGGAGAATGCCAGTCTGTAATTTTACTTTTTAAACTCTGTCTGGTTTTGGTGTCAAGGTAACATGAGCTTCATGAAATAAAATGGATGTATTCCCACCTCTTCTATTACACGGAAGAGACTGTGCAGAGCCAGTGTTAATTTTTCTGTAAATGCTTGGTAGTATTTTCCACTGAAATCATCCGGGCCTAAAGATTTCCTTTATTGCAGTTGTTAAATTACAAATTCGTTTTTAAAAGATTGATGGGGTTATTTATAATATCTATTTCACATTAAATGTGTTTGGATGATCTGTGTTTTTCAAGGAAGTGGGGCATTTCATCTAAGTTGGCAGATTTATTTGTGTAGGGTCGATCATAGAATATATTCTATTGGTATCCTTTTGAATTCCTTATAGCAGGAAATTGTTTCTTCTTTTTTCCTTGTATGTCTTACTAGAAGTTTGTTCCATTTCTTGATCTTTTCAAGAGCCAACGATTTGATTTTCCTCTGTTGTTTTTGTGTTATCAATGTCACTGACTTCCATTTTTATCTTTAGGATTTATCATTTATGGCTGCTTTGAGTTTAGTTTGGTCTTTTTCTCTTTTCTTCCATAAGTATTGAGCGCCACATTTCATACCCTAAAATTTCCTCTCACCACTCTCTTGTCTGTCATCCACAAGTTTTAAATGTTGCATTTTTAATTTTCATTCAATCTAATGTATATTTTAAATTTACCTTGAGATTTCTTCTTTGACCCGTGATTATTTAGGCTCTGATCAGACAGCTATTGTCATTTGAATGGATTTTCACCTACAGGAAAGATGGGATTTTTCTGTGATTGCTTTCAAGATTTTTAAGTTTTCTTTAGTTTTCAGAAATTAAGTCATGATACCTTGGCATGGATCTTTCCCGCTTGGGGTGCGCACGGCTCTTGAATGTGTACGTTTACGTATCTTGTCAAAATGGAGACGTTTTCAGCCATTACTGTTTCAAGGCCCATCTTCTACTTCCTGTTCTTCCAGAACTACAGTGACACAAATATTAGATCTTTTTTATAGTCTCACATAGTCCTGAGGCTCTGTTCTATTAGTTTGGGGTTTGTTTTTTTGTTTTGTTTCATTTTGTTTTGAAGTCTGTTTTCTCTCTGCTGTTCACATTAGGTGGTTTCTATTGTTCTATGTTCCAGTTCACTGATTCTTTCCTCCGTCCCTTCAGTTCTGATGCGGAGCTCATCTACCAAGCTTTGTCTTTTGATTACTCTATTTTCCACCTCTAAATTTTCCATTTGGTTCATTTTTACATTTCTTTGTTGAGACTTTCTGTTTCTTTGCTGCGGTTTTCTATTTTTTGTTTGTTTCAGGTGTTTATATAAGAGCGTTTGTTTATAACAGCATTGTTTCATGATTGCTTTAAAATCTTTGTTAGATAGTTCTAACATCTCTCTCATCATGGTGGGTCATCTATTCGTTATCTTTTTTAATTATTCAGGTGAAGATCTTCCTTCTTTTTCGGATAAAGATGTCTCGTTGTATCTTGGACATGGAAAAATTTCGTTAGGAATCTCTGGACCTTATTACAATCTTGTGTTTCCATGGGCTTCCTCTGACACTTCTCTGCAGGGGTGTCGAGGACAACACCTCATTCCTGGCCAGCGGAGACGGTAGACCTGATGTTCCAGCTGGCTTCCAGTGACACCCAACAAGTGTGTGCCTCATTACTGCTGGGTGCGGTTGGGATTCTCGGCCGCCCAGGTGGTCCCCACTGACACGGACGCTGCAGGGCGGTCGTTACTGCTGGATAATGGTGACAATACTGAGTTGCTTGTTACTGCCAGGTGGGCTGGAAGTCCGTCCTCTGTCCACCGACACTGTCCCGTTTGTCCAAGGGGCTTCCCCCGCCTCGCAGTCAACTGTTGCTACTTCCCCTCCGTTATTTTGTTCCCCACAGGGTCCTGTGCTCTTTCACCTCCTCCAGATTGTTCCAGAAGTTGCTCCCTTTCCTCAGGTTCAGTTTTCCTCCATATACCAGATCCATTCACTTCTATAACTGATTGGTCTGTATCCCAACCTCCATATTCTACAAAAGTCCTCAAGACTTACCCCAGTCCCTGTGTGTTCACCTTCCATTTTCTCCTGGTGCCTCTGCAATTGCACTTTTGCCGCACCCCCAACGTGCAAACATTTATAGCCAGGGACGTGAACAATCTCCGGGCATCGTGTCATTCGGTTGCAAAGATCAGTTCTTGTTTCGCCTACCGGCCTTCCATCAATATCGCATCAGGATGTGGCCACCTCCAAAGATTGCCTTCAGCTCCAAATGCAGATGTAAAGGACAAAAATAAGATCTGGAGAACTCATTGCTGTGCTGTTCCTTGGGTCCTGAGATTCTTAACTGGTCTGCCTTCCCCCCCCCCCCCCCCCTTCATGGTTGTCTTATGTCTGTTTTACAGACAATGTAGAGGAGATTTAGTCATCCTTTGAGGGAGGAAATAAGAAAAGCACATTGACCCCATCTTCCTGGAAGTCCAAGTAGAGAGTATTTATTCACAAACAAAAGCATCCAAACACTTCGACCCAATAACTCCATTTCCTGACATCTAACGCGAGAGAAAAAAAATCTGATATGTGCACAAAATACTTACAGATATCTCATGATTGTAATAATAGGAAAAGTTAGAAATAAAGAGATACTGTTAGCAAGAAACTGGCTCCACACATATAGCAGAATACAATGCAACTGTGTATAATAACGTGGCAACTCTATTTCTTTACATCGTGTGGAAATACAGTCAGGATATATTTCTGAATCACTACCAGGCAGATTTCAAATAGGATGCATAGAATTAACTCCTTTATAGAAAATACTGTGCTATATATGCGTATAAACATGTATAATTTCGCATTTGTTTATGTAAGGAGACCCTTCTTAACCCCTGTCTCTGAAATCCAAGATCCTGGACTATTAGTGGATGAAATTATCCGTGTGTCCCATTGGGGTATCAGTGAAGCTCAGGGTTACATAGCTGTGACCTCCTAATCATTGGTGTGTGACACAGGCGTCCACTAAAGCAAGCAGAGTAACACACGTTTCCTGTCCCCACACGTCTGTTTGTGAGGACTATGCTTCTCTGTCTCAGTAGAGCTACCGACCGTTGGGACCACACATGGGTACCAGATCCCCAAACACTCCCTAGTTGCGATCAGAAGTTAGAATTTTTCATAAAATCCTGAACCAGATCTGTAAACAAACCCTATCTGCAATCAGCAGTTAGAATTTTTTCATCAGCTCCTGAACTAGAAATCCCATGCACGGTGTACAATTTTATTTCAGATAATAACATTTGCTGCAATAAAAATCTACTTATCAGTAAATATAACTTCTCTCTTTTTCATTTCAAATCTTTAATCATTGTGAGTCAAACTGAATTATTCATAATTCTTAAAACAACATAATATTTGGACATGTTTGCTATAATTTAAAGTAGCAATTTAGATGGAAAGAAAACACTTCTCTTTATTCTTCATTTTCGCATATAAGTAAGCAATTAATCTCGGTTTGAGTTTATATGACTGTTCAGTAGTCATGCCTTCCCATCCATTTACACATTTAACTCAACATGTATTCTGTAATTTTTATTTTTTATTTTTGTTGTTGTTAGAAGATAGCCCTTGGGCAAAATAAAGGAAGTAATTACTTTTTGTCAAAATGTTGCAAGACTGTAGCTCTGGGGTTATAAAGGAGACTTCCTCAAGCCCGTACGTCTTCTATTCGCACCATTATTTTACTTACCCTGACAGCCCTTAAGAGACAAACCTCATCATTAATGGAGCCACTATTTTACTTCTAATTTTCACAGAAGGTCTTGGAGACGTGGTGTTGCAAATGAGATATATTATTTGAAAAAATATAGAGAAGTGAAAAGCTGTATAAGTGGTCTCCTTTAATGCATTTCCATTTAAATGGCCAATTTTATTAAAGTGCAAAGGGACCTCCAGCCATGCCCGTCTGATCATTAGTAACCGTGCCTCTTAACACAAAGGAAATCCGAGATCTAATGGGAACACAGCCTTTTTAAAAGAGCTCTTCAGAAAGGGGCTCAAAGTGTACTCCTACGTTTAGATTTATTCGTGGATATGAACGTGTATATTACAGGGCATCTGGTTTTCACCGTTTTATCATTTATCATCGCTGGAAACTGCTGAACCTGTTCCTGCTTGGACATATAGTTTTATAAGGACTTTTTCAGAGAGCGGCTTAGCAGGTATTTGTATTGGAGAGAAAACTACCTGGCCCTACGCAAGTGCTCAGAACTCCAATGATGCTTTCATGTTAAGAAGGATGTGACAACAAGGAAGAACAATATATTATCACTTTTAATACTGATGAACTTGGAGCCCCACCTTGGTGAAAAATGACCCTAGTGGAAAGAGAATGGATTGAAATAGCCTACAGTGTGGAACAAGAAAGGGTATTAAACTATTTTATTTTTTTTTATTTTTCTTTGGGAGTCTCCCTGCCTTATTTTGGAACTTACTTACTTTAGGGGGGAAAAAACCCTACACATTAAAAATAAATAAATCAGAGTTTGAGGTCCCAGCCTCCGACACAGAGGCTATTGGACAGATGTCTACCAGCGTGAGTCTGGCTCGACACACATGAAACAGAGCTGGTGCGGGGCTGGGCCGCGGGGAGACCAGGGCGCTGTGCAGGCTGACCATGGCGGAGGGGTCTGTGCACACGCCCCTCCAGCAGGGGCCCAGGCTAGGCCAGCTCAGTCAGGTTCTTCAGGTCCCCGCTAGCCATTCAGGGAACACAGGAGCTTCAGGCAGGACCACAGTCTGGGGACAGGTGCTTATTTTCACCCCGGGGGATAGCCGAAGGGGCATCTGCTCAAAAGCACAGATAGTGGCCTTGAAGGAAGCCCTTCCTGTTCTGAGAAGCCCCCCCACCCCGAGATTCCAGTGACAGTCTCTTCCTGGCAGGAAGCGGGGGTGGGGGCTCTAAGGTGCGCACAGCAGCCCCAGCGGTGAGGCTATTTGGGGAACGTGGCCGACAGCCCTCATCTCCCACCTGCCCCCTCCACTGGAGCGTCCCCACCGTTCACCAGCACCTTGCCGTAGGCTCCTAAGCCTGACCCAGACTCTCATCCCTCCGAGCTACGAGCTGCGGACACGGAGGCTGCTGTGTGTGCTTGCTCACCGTCAAATGTGGGGCACCAAGTACCGAGATGCGTCCAAGTGTGGCATCTGCCATTCTGTGACAGCACCCCCGTATCTTCCCTTTGGTCTCGTTATTACCCCTGCTGGAATAGCGATTCTTTGTGCCACGGCCCTATCGGCATAGAACCTGAGGGAGGTGACATTTGCCCCTAGGGGCCTCTGCAGGAAGTGTTCTGTCTTTGGGAGTGAAGACCTCCAAGTCTACAAAACCCAGAGTTTCAGGGACAGGAGGTAAGACTCCCTAAGTGGGTCTCTAGGGATGACAATAAAAGAGCCCCCCCCACCCCCAGAACTGCACCTTGGACTCACATCACCTTCCTGTTGGAGACACGACGCCAAAATGTGTACTTCGTGCTGGAGGACGGTGTCCCGTCCTTATAAAGGCAGTATCGCCTGTGACCTTCAGAAGGTGGAGACGACGAAACCCCGGTAGGTAAGAAAGGTAAGCGTGCCTTCAGAATGTGCGTTGTTTCTGTTCAGGTTGGACCACGGCCCCTTCTGATCTTAAAGGGGGTTGATTCAATCAGCTCGCCATCAAGTGGTCGGGCCATCTCTTAAAGAAACGCTTCAAAGGATTGTCTCTGTTACTGGACAAGGGACTCCACAGTTGCAGCAGCTATGTGACCCGTGCGAGGTAGCGATGTGACCTCTGCTGGGTTCCGCCCGTGCACATCATGTGACCATCGGGCTAGCATTGGGGTGGCCAGTGTCACCTGAGTAATTCTGCCCAACTTGTTGTCTCGTGCTTCCAGGGTGGATACGTTCCATGGCAGGTGCCAGGCATGGTGAAGATCTCTGCCCTCCATGTCAACCCCCACGTGTCCGTCATCTCACCCACACCAAGACTTCCTGGTGTTGTTCTCCTTCTAGTCTCCTAACGCGCCAGCCAAGCCACTCAACGCTGATCACACACCAACCTCAGGCTACTTGTGTGAATGGACCGTGTTCACTGTTTAGAGCGATGGATCCTCGCCACTCTCCCACTCTCTTTCAATACCCCTGAGGTGCCTGTCATTCATTTCTGAACCGACAGTCATTTCTAAGTCACATCCGCAGACCGGGCTGACCCATGCAGACCCAAGTTCAAGCTTTCTCCTCCTGGGTGGGCTTGTCAGAAGGATCATCCAGCCAGGTGTATGCGGACAGGCGGGTTGGGTGCCATTAGTGGTGGGTGATACGGGGGCCTGGTTATCTGAGTGTGACACGTGCCACTGCGCCGTGATTTCTCTTAATCTGTCTTCAGTAGGTCGTATCTGGGCCCCCCAAACTGATGACTCAGTGGTTACCGGAAAGCCTAGTTCATGGAGGGCGACTGTGACTATATGGCCACTTTTCAGCCCCTGTCTGACTGCAGCAGAATCCTTCCTGCTCTGAGCCTCCCCAAAGCGGCTGCTTCTGAAGTCGGCTGCTATCTGAGCTGAAGAATAGGGCCTGGCCTAAGAGACACTGTGTTGGTCAGGATTCTTTAGAAACTGAAGCAGAATTCCTGTTACCATCTTGTGGCAGGATTCCCTCTTCTTTGGGATATCCCAAAAGACCTTACTCTTAAGACCTTCGACTGATTGGACGAGGCTCACCCACGTTATGGAAGATACTCAGAGTTTACTGATTCTAAATATTAATCGTACCTCCAATATGCCCTCCTCGCAGCATCTAGACTGGTGTTTGACCAAACAGCTGGTCATGATAACCCACCCGAGCTGGTGCACAGAATTAACCATCATAGGCATCGTTGTCCTTCTTTGGAGAGGTGTGCAATTCGATACTTTCTCCCTTAATTTTAATCATGTGCTCCAGCATCCCCCTCACCACTGGATATATAATTATCTTACTGACATGGCGGGACTCTGAATGTGCACAAGAGTAGATCTCCAGCTTATGGAACATGTCTGTCTCCAGTATGGGTGTATGACTTACCAGCATGATGTCACTGATTTAGCGGGTTAATGAGATATCAGCAGGATGTTCAGACAATTCAGGTCCCTCTGGAGGACATGACCGCAGAGGGTGGGATATTTAACCCAGCCTTGGGGCAAAGCTCTACATGCACAGTGTTGTTTTATCCATGTGGATATGAGCTTGTTCTGATCCGTTTTCCACCGTAGCCAGACAATGGGTACTTGCCCACTCTGGTGCGGGCAGAGCACCAGACAGGGACACTCATGCCTGGTGAAGTGTGCAGAAGGCCCTTCTCATGTTCCAAGGCCCACATGTGCTGGGCAGGATGCCGACTGGCAGTTGAAACGGTGATAGGACAGGTGCCCCCTTTGTACCGTCTCCCTTTGTAAGAGTGTCTCTCAGTCCCCACGGGCTGGGCTGTTGCTGTTGATGCTGAGTCTTGGCCACATGGGGAGGAGACAGCTTTCGAGGCTTCCACTTGGGAATTTGTACACGACAGCTTCTAAGCCACTAGGTAAGGCCCCACAATGGGAAAGGTGACAGATTCAGACATGCCTACTCTATTTATTTAAGAACTGCAGGCATAGCCACTGGGTGGGTCTATGGATGGAGTGGGCCTGCCATAGACAGACTTCTGTTAGGACTTCATTTCTTACCTGGTCACCATGTGCTCCCAATTTAACAAGGAACCATAAAGATGTTTAAAGTCTCTGAATATTAACATTGCCACAGACCAAAGCACTGTGGTTACCCACAATAAATTACTGAGCATCCCCCTTCCTTACTGCCAATATCTTTGCCTATACAGAGTCTATACTTGGTTGAGCTGCGTATGAATTATAAACATCTGCAATACATCCAAGCCTTGATTCCATCATCAAGGAAATGAACATATCAGAGCAAGAAAAATGGGTAGATTTCTTGTGTGTCTAACTAAGTAATCTGATTATTATTGTCCCTTCTCTTGTAGCTAGATTAGTACAAGTCACAGAGAATGCACTGGATAAATATGACATAGCTCAAGAATTTAAATTGTTATGAGATGCATTTAACTGTGATGAACACTGGAACGACACAAATATTCCCCCAAAGAACAAAATGGATGGGTTCAATCATCACGGAATGCTGCAAAGTTCAAGATTATAGCATCCACGTGAGACAAGATCTGCTCTTACTAGGGAAAAGCAATGAAATCTCTGTTCTCTGAATTTCCCAAAAATATGGGAAAAGTATCAGATATGCAGTACACCTGTGCTAAGTTCTCCAGGAAATTTCTCTGTGACGAGGAGCACGCACTGCTGAAGATGTAAGTGTCTGTGCATCATTTTCCCCAGAAACTAGCAGATATGTCCCCTAACAAATAAAAGGAGAACCACGTACAATATATTCCTTTTGGATAAAGAGTATGAGTGTGTGTGTGGGGATGGGTGTGTGGAATGCCATGTTCCAAAAAAGATGCCTTGACTGTATTTACAAAACCAGATTTCGTTTGCAAAGCCTGGGAAATCTTTATGCGCTCCTTTTGGGGAGCAGAGACTTTTTAAATTTTAGCGCAATACCTCACAACTCGTCTTCAGTCTGCCGTGATTCCAACATGCCGTATTTAATGGCATTTCCACAGTAGGGCCTTGCTTTATTCGACGACAAGACTTTCTGCTCAGTTTTTTTTCCTGATAGATCCTGAAACAAAACTACTTTAAGACGCAAAGTTACAGTTCAGCAATATTTAGGGAAAATGGCTTACATAAAAAAAGAAACATTCAAGAGAATGTTTCTTTTGCTCAAATTTAGGAAGTCAATGATCGAGAATCCCCGAAGTCTTAAAATACCATTGCATATATTGTGAAACACAAGCTTTTCTTGGAAACGACGCCTGCCATTTTGTAAGCCGTCTCCAAGTATTTCACTGGAAACAAATGAGGGAGGACTGGTTTATCCAGCTCCTTAGAATGATTAGTGACTTACAAACAGAAAAATACGGTGCATGTGTTTTAGAGGTGTGCCTCAATGCTTTCTTTCAAGAATGCCAGAGCCCAGTGACAACCATTAAGAACATTATAAATTTATCTTTGGGTATAGAGTGAAAAGCAGGCAGCATTGTACAAGGGGCTTGAGGCAATATTTTTAAACCTAGGATTTTCTAGTTTTTCTTGAATATGGCTCCCAAAGGGAAATATATGTGTCAAAACAAAGCAGGTGGAAGCAAAAGAATTCACACAGAGAGAGATTTAATTGCAGGGGGATTCGACATCGCCTCCAGGCATGTTTGCAGTAAGAGTATTAATGACTGGGTAAGAAACATAGCAAGAAATAGCTGATGTTGCTCAAGGAACAATAAAAGACCTGGAAACTTGCCTTAATTCAGTGGAGGGAGTAACAAGTTGGCACATTTTTACCTACCTACATAAATCTTTACACACTGCTAGGTAAAGATTACAGGATCCCAGAAGGAATAGAGCACAGGACGTGTGGGAAAATGAACCCGAAAAATGGACATGGTGATCCCAGGGCCAGAAATGGGCTGAAGGCCAACTTCCAAGTGCTCTCAGCATTCACGTAATGGGAGTTGGTCAAGCGGCTGAGTCTGTGCTGTGGTCCTGACACACACACACACACACACACACACACACACACCCTTTGGTTTGGAATTGTATTTTTTAGACCTAAAACTTGAGATATACTTACTTACACATTCATAGAAAAATGCCATCTTCTTGCTACATGACTCATCTTCACAGTGTTGAAAGGGACTCACTATTGTCCCTTTCTTTTTCCTAACCTTCTTCAACTCTTTCTTCCTTCCTTAAACCTTTCTTCAAAGGACAGGACGTGCTACCACCTGTGGTATTCCACCTGGACGTCTCGTCCACAAGGACGGCTGCTGGCGATACAGGCAGGAGATCACTTTCAGCTTCTAGCCCCTAGATATGGCCTCACCTTTCAGATGCACCTTTCCCAAGATCACATCCTGTCCCAGAGCGGTTCGTAGCTGCTCCCAACCAATGTGGAAATAGAGAGGCTTGGGCATGGTGCAACTAGAGGAAATTCTGAAGGCCATCATAGTTCCAGAACTTCCCATGGGTTTGTCTAAGGTTCTTATTGGACCTCAATCCCAGCTTGACTTCTGCTGCTGCTTCCAGAAAACCCGAGCCACGGGAGCTGCGGGGCAGGTGAACAAAATGGGGCATCCCTCCGTGCCAAAGAGATGAGCCAGCAGCGTGGGTAATATTAAATCTCTTAGCCGGCATCAATATATCACATTAACTAATGCCTGTCATTTACATGATGGTCACTCTTGGGGGTGGACATTCTGTAGTTTGGACAAATGTATAAGGACCTGTCTCCATCATTACAGTATCACGATGAGTAATTCCAATGCCCTGAAAATCCTTTCTATGTCATATATTCATCCTTCCCTCCCCTCGAATCCCTGGCAACCACTGATACTTTACTGTCTCCATATTTTACATTTTCTAGAATGTCATACGCTAGGTAGCCTTTTCAGACTGACTTCTTTCACTTAGTGCATTTAAAGTTCCTCCGCGTCTTTTTGTGGTCTGATAGCTCGTATCTTTTTAGCACTGAATGATATTCCATAGTATGGATGTTTGTTTTAAGTGGCATAGCACATATGAAAAATGATGTAATTAAAAGGTAATGAAAGATCTTAGCAAAACCCAGAAAATCCAGTCTAGCCAAAAACATAACCCATGAGGAAAAAAAAAATTAAATCTCTCTGATTTATTTTAGCAAGGAACTTAAAAGAATTTCATTTAGTGAAACAGAAACTACAAAAAATGAGAAACTTTAACTACTGAAAGGAGAGAACATGAAGCTAAGGAAATAAGATCAAAACAGCATCGTTATAGAACTCCTAAGTAAATTAGAAAAAAGCATAAAAGCATAATAAATACAGCGGATGACTGAATTATTAATAAATAGTAAAACTTTGGGGCAAGCACTGAATGCAGAAGAAAAGCCAAATAAATTAGAGCACGTATTAAAAAAAAGGTCAAAAGTTGCTTTACAGAGGACAGGAAAATTACCGTTCCCAATAGAAAGAACAAAATAAAGAATTTAGATTGGCTATGCAAAGATTAAATTAAAGGAAAACGATGTTTATGAAAATTCCATACAGAATTACTAACTGGAAAATGTCTTGATATTTCAGGAATAAAGCCATATTCAGACGTGCAGGCCTCGGGGGCGGAAGGAGGAGGCATCACCGCACTTCTGGAGGGAGGAATCTTCGAGAATGCTGCTTTCGCGTGACCGCAAGTGGATTGCACGTTCCCGGAAGCGCCTTCAAAGGGAGAGGGCTAACCTTGTGGTCCCCACCCCCACCCCCAACTCCGGGCCCAGGCCACCTCCCTCGCCACTCGCTGAGGCGGGACCTCCAGCCGCGGGTGCCCCCGGGCACCTGCTCTAGGCCGCCGCGTCCACGTGCTCACCGGAAGAGACGCTCTGTTGTTTCATCGCGCTATTTGGGGTCCCAGTTTATGTTAATCCAAACCACTAGTCAGTGAGCGCGTTTGCTGCGCTCAGAGTGAAGTCAAGCGGGTGCAGGGGAAGCGGGTGCCTGCGAGGATGCACAGCCGCGCGCTGAGGGGCCATGCTTCCCCCTCGGGGCTCCGCCAGCGGCCTGTGGAGACCCGGCCCTGGGCCACCGTGTTCCTTGGATGGCTGAGCAGCGCCTAAGGCAGGGCGGCAAGGTCAGGGTCCACGGAACCACGACGGGGGTGGCTCCAGCACCTGGGGTCACACCCGGGTCACTACCCAGGGCAGGGAAGCAAGGTTAGGGTCTAGGGGACCACGGCAAGGACGGCCCCAGCCTACGGGGTCACACCTGGGTCACGACCCTGGGCAGGGCGGAGAGATCAGAGTCCAGGGGAGCAAGGCAGGGACGTCCCCAGCAGGGCAGGAAGCTGGTGGCGCCGTGGGGGTTAGCGCCAAGGGCAGCCCCAGGCCCGGCGCCCCCGCGGGACTGCGCCCTGGAAAGGCCTGCCACCTGCCTAGCGGCGCCTTCCCTCCGGCATGTGAGGATGAGGTCCCTGCAACAGGTGGGAGAGGCGCGAGGTAGCCGGGACTCCCAGCTGGGGACCAGGGCCGGAGGTGAGGGCGACCCCTCCCAGCAAGCGGCCACACAAGTCCTCACCCCGGCCGCTGGAGGCGCCCTCCCCTCCACAGTGGCTGTCATTCTGGGTGTCCCCTGCTTCGGGATGGCAGATTGCATGGGGGGGGGGGCGGGAGCAGGTGCCTGGGGCAGGGGGGGTGATGGCAGGTGACCAGCAGCAGGTGCCTGGGGCAGAGTGGTGGGGAGGGCATGAGGGCGGGTGGCCCCGAGCTGCGCTCTATGTCCAGCCAGTGCCCGAATGCGTGCCCACAGGGGTGGCTGTCAGCCTCGTGTAGCTTCATGTCCACACAGAGAAGTGGCCTCTGTATTTCTGCAGACCCCACGCACGACTGGGGCCCACGAAATCGGTGGCTGAGGTTCTGATTTTTAGACCCTTAATAGCCACAGCCAGACTGGAGGACGTCAGAGGAGCGTGTCGCCGAGACCCCACGTGATCTGTGTTGTGTGTAACGACTTATGAGACTTTCAGGGTTCCTTCTTTGAGGACACAGCTGTTCCTTTTGGGGACAGAACCCAGACTATTTGTTCACAGGGACCCGTGCAGTGGCCAAAGCATGGGGCAAGTCCTCTCCCATTAAAGACACTTCCCAGACCCTTCCTGCCAATCTCTCCCTTGTATGTCCCCTTGACCAGAAATTGGTTCTGTGGGCTCACGGGGAAGGAGGGCTTGAAATGGCCTCTTCATTGTGAACTCTGCAAACTTCCGCAAGTACTCTTCCTCTGGAAGGAGGGGAGCAGGGACACCGGTGGACTCTAAACTTTTTTTTTAATATAAGCAACAGGCAGCCATTGGACTGTTTTATTCAGAGAAATAGCAGAGATGTATGTGTGTTTTAGCAAAATCACGCTGAATTATTGAGTAGAACGACTCAGTAGTCGCGCTCACCGGCAACGAGGCGACCGCAAGGAGGCCGAGGAGGGTTGTGAGGAGAAAATGGAAGTGCTTGTGTAGGAAAGGACTGGGCTTAGGGACCTGTGAATCCTTCTGATAGATAAGCCCAACACATGTGCCCCTTCCACCCCCCTGCGTCGGGATACCGGCCTGGAGAGAACACAGGTGACGGCAGGGTACAGTGGTGGTGATGGTCGCTGCAAATTACAAACATCAGTGACACGTTCAAGCTGTCGAGTTTAAATGATGGGCAAAAGCACAGCAGGCAATTTGGAAAGAACCACAATGCCTGGAAAAACAGGAAGAGCTGTGCACCAGAATCAAGATAAAACCAGGTAATGGGAAGAAAGGAAGTGGGACGTGTTTCAGAAGGCCGTGTTTCGGGGAGATGGGTGGCACACAGACCAGAAATGAGTAACTTCTTAAACATTGTAGCATAACTTAGTGACCTGAGCGTGGTAAGGTATTACTATCTACTAAAATGGGATAGACACTTTGAAGATAAGCTTTCATTTCTGAGTCTTGGCGAAAGGTAAATAGATCTATTTGTCTTTCTCGATGATCGGTTGTATAAAACCGCACATTGAATAATTTGGATAATGTGGCTGACAACCACTAATTTGAAACAATACCTGAGTGCACGGCAAAGATCATACTGAGGAACCTGCTAAGTGGTAGGGATTTGCTCTGATGGGAAGGGGGAACATCCATGCTCCTGGTGTCACATTTTCATGGGGACAGTTTTCCACAAGACATGGCTGGGCTCTGTGCTCTTCACCACAGAGAATGATGAGGGTATTTCAAGATTTCCTTTCCTTCGTCTCTGTCCCAGAGCAGTGTGAGGAAACAGCCCTTCTAAGCATGAATGTTCTGCAGATTCATGCTTGTTCTCCTCTGCAGGCATTCTCTGTGGTCTCCTGCAAGAGCGAAGGGGGGAGTTGAGGGGGAAATGTGGCTAATGCCGTGCATATGGTGGTCCTGATCCTTGGTCTCGTTGGGTATGCCAAGCAACGTGAAGACCAGGTAAGTAAATGGTGGGGTATAAGACAATGAGCACCGTTCTTTGAGAGGGAAAGTGTCAATTATAGTGAATACCAAACATGCCTTCTGGTTGACCAGAACCTTTGAGCACCCTTAAGATTTAGGGAGAAGTTTCAGCTTCATGAGTCCCAACTGCCCCAGGTAGAACCTTGAGACTTATTTCAGGTTCGGTTGATCAGAACAATATTACAAGGTTGGAAGAGTGCAAGCAGAGAAGGACACTTTCCCTGGAACTCATGGTGCCGGCGTGGAGAGGGGCAGGGACCTCCCACACTCAGATGTAGGAGCAGTTGCAGAGGAAGTTCCTGGCCTAGATCTTCTGAAGTGCGAGCGAGCAGGGACAGTGACAGCAGCAAAGTTAAATCTGTAAGAGCCCCACAGAGCAGAGCATCTGGTTCCCAAGACAGCAGCAACAGGGGTAACACCCAGCATCTTCATCGGGCATCTCTGTGGTGTAGTCTGGGACCTTTGTCCCGGAGCATAACCTTGGGCCCGTGTCTCCACTTTGCACATGATTCCAGGAGCATCTGTTGCTTATTACAAAATGTACTTACTGACACAGACCTGCATGTATCTGTGGGCATAGGAGACAGTCCAGGAGGACGAAGAAACTGTAAAAAGACAGGCTGGCCTCCCAGACATGAAAGAATTTCCAAATCACTGGAAAAGAAGGAAAAAAAAAAAGGCAAGTAAGTTTGGGTAGACCTGAAAATTGGGGTTAAGCCTTTTGACACATGGAAGATAATTACAAACACCTCAAATGGTATTCAGAGAATAATAGGTTCAGTGTTAAAAAAAAAAAAAAAAAGCTTTTTATTACTTACCATGTTGGAAGAAGCATACTGAAAAAGTGGAAGGCAGGTAAGAGACTGGTTGTAATCTAATTAAGAAAAGAAAGATCACGAACTAGGAAATGGAAATGGGTATGAGACATGGATTAATTCAGGAGCCCTTTTGGAGTTAATATAAAACAAGACTCCATGATTGGTTAGGATGTGTTAAAGCAGAGAGAGAAAATAAAATAGTTCCCCAAGATGCTACCCAAGTGACGATGGACATGCTGTCCCAGGATCTGGGCTTCCCTCACAGTCTTTGTTTCCATCTTCATACAAAGAGTGACAGAAGGCATCAGATTAGCTGGGATTTTTCGTTGAAAATGAGGCCGTAAGGAGACACTGGGCACAGTTATGACGATGTAAATCCTTAATACACAGTCAACGAAGGGAATTTCACAAAGCGGGTGAAGCAGAGGGGATTGGAGAAGCAGAGGAAGCCAGAAGTATGTTGTCCAAGATGCCCCGGGGGGGGGGGGGGATTGCTTTCAGGAAGTTGGAGTGATTAAGGGAAATAAAAGATGATCTTCGTGAAAGCGATTTCTGTGGAGTGCTGGAGACAGCCAGACTTCAGTTTTTGTTCCTAACTGTGGGCAAAGAATGCATGAAGATACTGGCTGGGGACAATGTTTACAAAGTCTGGCTCTGGAGATGACAGTGAAGACACAGCTTCTGGGGTTGGAGTGTGTGAATGTAGTACAACAAAGGGTTCTCTTTATCACTTATCTATTACTATCTTTCAAAGCTGGGAGGGAATGGAGTCTGGCTCAAACCTAATTCAAACCATCCGTATGAAGGGAAGCGGGAAAAGTGTAAATTACAGAAGAGCATAAGGTGTAATAAATTGCCTGTGTGAAACCTCTGTCACCTACTTTCGGTGACTATGATTGACCCTATATTTCACATAGTCTGCAAATGTGGAAATTCCTATACGGCTTAACAGTTCAGTGTATTTGCCTTTCTTAAAATCCCATAGAAATATTTTAAAACACAAGAGAGTCAAATTGTTTTATATATCTGATATTGTGATGTAGAAATACGAAATAAATTGTAAAAAAGACAATAGTAAAGAATTATGTTCAACAGTCATTCTTTAACGGAGTAGTATAAAGAAGTAAAATATATAGTTTTAGGCTGTAATTGAAATTTTGTCATTTTCAGTAGGGACTGAAACAACTAAGATATTTTAGAGTTAAAAAAAAAGTCCAAAACCTCACAGGTATCCTCTAACTTCTAAAGGAGATAGAATATTTCTCAACCAGAGAATATAATTTTCAACAGGAACGTTGGGAGCAAGTCTGCAGCTTGCTGATAAGAAGGACAATGAGTTCCATACAGCTAAAAGTGGTTCCAGGGAATATGAACTATTTAAATTGAACACAATATAAAATCTCAAACTATGTCAGCACATCATAAGAAAATTATTTTAGAATGTAGATGCAGAGGAATTTAGAAAATAAGGTTGATGTAATAGGGGAACTAACAAAATTCGGGAGTATAGGATAAGGTTCAAGTATCTCAAAGTTATGCCTCTCTTGTCCAAATACTGCCATTGTTGGGAAATAACTTGAAGCAGTAATGTGGCTGTGAAATTGGAAGTGAAATCAAGTCTTCCCTTTATAGAAAGTCACTACTCTTCGAAAGGTATATCGAACAACACAAGGGGTAAGTTCTTGGGAAAAGTAAGATGTTCAGGTTAAATAGAAGATGGTGTCATTTTAGACTTAAAATGCAATTTCTCAACTCGGGTATGTTATCTGCATTTATTTATGATTTCCTTGGTGGACGTTTAAACTCGTGGATAGAATGCAATCTTGAAATATTCAAATGTGGAATACGAGTCATGGTTGAGAGATGCTTCTCGGAAATTTAACCTAGGTAACTATGCTGCTAGAGTGTAGTTCGTTTCCGAAATCATAGTTTCATGAAGGAAGGTGCTAAGCGTGATGTCTTATGAGGAGAAAATCTGTCTTTTATTTTCACATTCCTTGTATTTGTGTTCAAATTGATATACCTATGTTAAATGATATTTTGTTTTTGTATCTGAAACTACTGATTTTGAAAGCTAATTTGTGAACACGGACATACACATTTTACTTGTTAAATGATGTCATTGGTAATGTCTGAGAAAGGACCCATGAGCATTTTCTCTTCCAGAAAAGAATTGAGAATACTGGCAAAACTTGACAAACCAGCAAATGAACCAAAGGCTTACATTACTCTGGGGAGCATTTATTCAAGAACAGCTGAATGTCTCTAAAACCTGAGTTTTGCAACATTTTAACCTATGTTATCCCTGCCCCATTCCAGCCCATGGTATCCTTGAGAATAAGCATTCCTCAGCCATGAGGAAAATCAGAAACCAAGCTCCCTCTGGAAGGGTAATATGAGAGCTGAAACCCTTTTAAAGTCCCATTCTCAGAACATTGCTATCATTTGACCTGTCCACTAGTCTCTGAAAAGCCCACTTTCAAGGCCTGTCAGTTATTTGGCCTGACCTGGTGATCACCCAGTGTGAACAGCTTCTTCCTCATGGTCATTGTTCAAAACAATTAGCGCCAGTTGTTTAACATTGCAGTTGCCAGACAATGAGGTGACCTTTGGGAGCAAGAAATAAGCTCAACCTACGACTTTAAAGAAAAATCCAGGGAATGAAACGTGCATAGGAACTTTGAAAAGTTCTGACTTGAATGCTGAGTGTTGAAGGCACAGCCCAACGTGCACACCTGGCTGTGTGGTACAGACTGAGACCCTACATGGTTCCAGCTGTGTGAGAACTATCCCATCATTAGCTAATGAAGAAGAGTCTTTAGGGCTCACATACAACAAAGAATGCAGACTTTGCAGAATTGGCTCAGAAAACCACTAACTAATCGGAAGGATAACAAACCCTGGGGAGGGAGGTGAATCTAACTTCTTGAGTTGCTATATTATTTCAAATGTTCACTTCCCAATGGAATATTATGAGACATGCAAAGAAAGTGAAGTGTTTACAGAACCAAAAATATTCTGTGAAAATGGCATTTAAAGAAGCCCAGATCCCATATTTACAAAGCGAAATTTTAAATCAGCTCTTTGAAATATCTCTTAAAAACTCAAGGAAAGCACATCTAAGTACATTAATAAAGGGGTAGAGATATTATGAAAAAAAGATCCAACTGAAAATTCCACTGTTTTTCATCTGAAATGAAAAATTCACTGAAAGGACTCAACAGCAAATTTGAGCAGGTAGAAGAAAAAACAAGTGAACTGGGAGATGAGTCAGTGGAGACTCTCTAGTCTATGGACCAGGAGAAAAAAAAGAATGAAACAAGAAAGGAATAGAGCTCAAAGGCCTGTGTGACATCAGATGTACCAACATAAGCACAATAGAAGTTCCCGAAAAAGAGGAGAGAAAGAGGCAGAACAAATATTTGAAGAAAAGACCAACATTTCCCAATTAAAAACAAACAAACAAACAAAGAAACACATTAGTATTACCTGTAAGGAGCCTTACAGTATTACCTGTAAGGAGTTTATAACTCCAGGTGGATAAACTTAAAGAGGTCCACATCTAGAGGCATCATAATCAAATTGTCAAAACACATAAAGAATATTAGAAATAGCAAGCAACAAGCAAGTCATTATGTATAAAGGATATTCCAAAGTTTAATAGCTGTGGAAACCAGGAGGCAGTAGAGTGACATATTCAAAGAACTAAAACAAAAACACTAGTCAACCAAGAATTCTATACCCAGCAGAACAGCTCTTTAAAAATAAAGGAGATATAAAGGCATTCCCAGATCAACAAAAACTGAGAGAATTTGTCACTAGAATATCTGCCTCCAAGAAATACGAAAGACAGCTCTTTGGGAAAAAAAAACAGGACAGGAGACAGCAATTCAAATCCACATGAACAAATAAAGAACAGTAGTAAAGGTAACTACATAGGTAAACATAAAAAGCATTGCAAATATATTTTTTCTTTATAAAACTTTTTTTCTTCTATTTGATTTGAGATATTGCATACAATATTGCATATTATAATTATAAAACTACAATCCTATGCATACAGCGTATAAGGGTGTAATTTGTGTGATAAAAATGGCAGGAAGGAAGGTGGAGGCATATAACAACAGTGTTTGTATACTACTGAAATTTATTTGGCATTAATCCAAACTGAATTGTTATAAATTAAAACGTTAGGTATAAGGGTGCCTGGCTAGCTCAGTTAGTAAAGCATGCAACTCTTGATCTTAGGGTCATACGTTCAAGCCCCATGTTGGGCATAGAGACTGCTTTACTTGTTAAAAAATCTGGAAAAAAAGTAAAATGTGAGGTATAAACCCAAAGTGACCAGTAAGAAAAATAACTCAAAAATATAATAAAATAAAAATAAGGATATTAAATTGGCATACTAGAGAAAAATTAATTTAGCATTAAGAAAGCAGCAACGGAAGAGCAGAGGAACCATCATAGTATGGAACATATAAAACACAAATAGCAAAATGGCAAATGTAAACCCAGCTTATCAGTAATTACATTCAATGCAAATGGACTAAAGTCCACAACAAAAGACAGAGATATGCAGATGGATAAAAACAAACAAACAAAGAATAACATGATTCATCTATAAGCTGTGTACGAGAGAAATTTTAGTTTCAAAGACACAGATAGATTGAAAGACTAAGATAGAAAAAGATACAGGACAAATGGGAACTTAGAAAGAACTGGAGAAGGTTGTGTTAATACCAGCCACTTTAGACTAGACTTTCAGACAAAAACCAATACTATAGACAAAGACAGAAATTGTACAATGATAAAAAGATAGATATAACAATTATAAACACATATGCAGTGCTGAGAGGGAAATGTGTAACTATAAACTATATTAAACAAGGAAGACCTAAAATCAATAACCTAACCTTCCACCTTAAGAAACTAGAAGAAGGGAACAAGCTAAAACCAAAGCAAGAAGAAGGAAGGTTTGGAAATGCAAGATCTCAGGCCCACCCCAGACCCCTTGAGTCCAACAGCGTGAGTCTCAGCAAGACTTCCAGGTGATTCCCCGGCTCTCACACCTGAGTAGGTCTGCTCTAACATAACAACTTCCAATTAATGTTACCAGATGTGAGTTCGTTTCATACTTATTACCGCAAGAGGACAATGAGTCTTCTAGAGTTTCCAGTTTGTAAGTGACAGCACTGGGGCTCTGTGGTTTGGTGCCATGCTCAGATGGACTAGTGAGGATTCTGGCTGAAGCTGTATCTGCTGGGCCATTGTCCTCAGTGTTATAAATCACAGGCTTGTAGGAATAGGTAGCAAAATCCTCATGGAGTCTGGCATAAGCCCAGCGCTCACCCAGAATCCCCACGCTTTCTAGGGCATTCTGTTAATTCTGTTCACCTTAGCTTTAGTGTAACAAGTTTGTTCCTCATAAAAGGAATAGATAGATGATAGATCCGTAGATAGATAGCCATAACATAATAAATTACTACATTTGAATACTGAATTTTGATTAGAAACTAAATATTTCTATTATCATTTTTTCCTTGTGAGTGCATGTATTAGTATAGCAGCTTAACTGATGTAAAACAAGAAAAAAAAAATCAATACTCAGTTGCTTAAAAACTACAGAATATTTTTTCTCTCAAGGCAAGGATTGGAGGAAGGATATTCAGGCTACAGATTCTCTTCACTGTGTTCGAGGCAGCTGCCCCAAAAAATTCTCACTGACTACCAGTCAGTTGAAAGGAGAAAGTGGTGGTCATGCAGATACATCCCTTTCCTAGTGGTCTAACCCAGAGCCTGTGGTCAATCTCTTCTATTCCAGTTTCATTGACTAGAACTTTGTCACATGCCCACACCCAGTTGCCGTACAGACCACAGTGCATGGTCTCCAGCTTGGGCATATCCTAAGCTCACACTCGCAGGGGTGGAGATTAGTGGAAATGTAGTCATCTCTAAAAAGCTTGCATTTCCGAGGTTAAATGAACCTTCTCAATGCAACTCCATGCGTAACTCTTTCTTCGTCAATACCGATTGAAGTCGGTATTTTGATTAAGTACTACTTCTATATATCCCTTTCCAGGTTTTGGGAGATTGAAAGCAATCATAACTTTTGAGCTGCAGAACATCAGGAATTGTTTAATCCATCTGTGCCACATGTGGACAGCACCCCCCTTCTTGCCTCCAAGAACCTTGTTTAATCCATCGACGAGGTTTACTCAGATAGATGATAGCAGAGTCGTGGTTAGCATCTAGGTGGACCGCTTTCCAAGACTGTGTTTGTTTTGCTCTCCATGTTGCCTTATTGGAAATAAGAATTTCAGAATGGGCACAAATGTTTCCTTTACAGGGACATGATAAGGGAGCACTTTCTTTTGAGGGGATGCTTTGGGGAGAGCAGATAAGGGAAGTAATTGAAAAATACAGTCTATGAGAGTAATAAAGGCTGTAGATTTCAGAAAATAAAGCAGAATGTGTGATTTAGGATACTTTGAAGTTCAAGTGTAAGCTCCTTTGAAGCTATTCTTTATCCTACATCTTCAAGAAAACGTTCAGAAGAGCTTTGTTAAAAAGGTCAGTTATACAATTTTTGCATCATTTTAGCTACCTTGAGAAGGGTACATATTTTTAGCAATGACATTGAGCTTAATTCATGGACTCACACGGTGAGGTACAATGTATGGTTGTTAATATAGATTATAATTGATATGTTGATTTTTCTTTTTTATTATTTTCCTAATGTGTTCTTTTTGTAACCAAAATATTATTTAGTAATTTCAACCTATGTTTCATAACTTTTGAATTTACTTCTCTATTACATCTCTATTTACACCTCTATATGAGTTATAAATTAACATCTCTGATAAAAAAATGACATGATTTCAGACCTGCAGACTTCATAATTACTTAGGACATTACCACTGTACAAGCAAAAATTTACTTACAATGCTTCTGTACTCTTCTGCACTAAGCTTATTAATTTATGTCATAAAAGCAGTTGTGTGCTGGGCTTTGGTTTTCTTAAAACCCTTTAGCATAAAATTGGTAGAATCCAGTGATTCTATGCTTTCTAATTCAACTGACATTTTGACAAGTCATTACGCTGCTTCTGTTCATTGAAGCAGGTGCTATAAACCAGGCATGGAATGTTCAACCAGGTTGAGTTGAGCGCTCTGCAAATCAGGGTACTATAAGCCAACAGTATAGATTTTTTTAAATGTCTTGAGCAGTTCAATTTAAGTAATCTTTCTTGAGTGGTGTGTGTGTGTGTGTGTGTGTGAGAGAGAGAGAGAGAGAGAGAGAGAGTCCTCAGTGTGGGAGATGGCGGATGGAGACAGGATGGAAAACACTCCCTTCTTGCCTCCAAGAACCTTTGACAGCTGTGTTCCTGCTTGTGTTTCCTAACTAGTTCCAGCTTTACCTCTCAGAATTCTGAACATATCAAAACATTGTTTACCAAATATGCATGCCTCGAGAAATTCTTAAATAATAATAGTAAAAGTGGAGGGATGTGTCAGTAGTGTGAAAATCGTTATTTCCAAACATTTCTTGACTGTGTGGATTAAGTCCTTAATACATGTATTTGGCAAGACTAATGCTAATGTGAAGAGGATATTGAAGGAGGGGAAGGAGGAGGAGGAGGAGGAGGAGAAATAAAAGAAAGAGAAAGGAAAGTAAGAATGAGCAAAGAGATAAGGGATTCTTAAGTAGAATTATGTATGAGTCTACAAAATTTGAAATTCACATCTGCAACACCATTAATTTTTTGAAAAATACGGATAAGGTGAACAGCAAGGCTAAATGAAAGGAACGATTAAACTAGTTGAAACTTGTATATATTCTACCTCATTGTAAATATAAGCAGTAACTACCAAAATAATATCAAACAGATAGTAACTGAGTCCAATCAGTTAGATTAAATATTTTTAAGCATTAGCCACACATAAGATAGTTCAGACCACACAGTCTGAGACACATCGATGTTTAAGATACGGTCTGTATTTAGGGGCGCCCAGGTGGCTCAGTCGGTTAAGCGTCCGACTTTGGCCCCGGTCATGATCCTGCACTTTGTGGTTTCGAGCCCCGTGTCAGGCTCTGTGCTGACAGCTCAGAACCTGGAGCCTGCTTCGGATTCTGTGTCTCCCTCTCTCTCTCTGTCCCTCCCCTGCTTGCACTCTGTCTCTTTGTCTCCCCAAAATAAATAAATATTTTTTTTAATTTAAATAAACAAGAAAATAAAAGATATGGTCTGTATTTAAAATCTCAATCCCTTAGGGGACGTGAAGACTGCACAAAGTGAAAAATCATGAACCTGAATAAAAAGTAAAATGTTTGGGAGGGAAGGTTCAAAGCATGAGCATTATGAAAAGTGGCAGGCATGTTTGATAAAAAACTCAATAATCCAATGTACATGAGGCATGGGCCCCAGTAGGGAAATAGGGTGGCATTACTGGAAATATATGTTGTACCTAGAAGTGCCTTGAGTTTTTGTTCTAAGGGTACATATGTTATTTATTAAACATTAAGGCATATGGAAGTTTTCAAGTAGCAGAGGAACGTGAATAAAGTTGTAGGTTATCTGCAGTGGAGAACGATTTATGGCAGCTATGGATGCCAGAGCCATATGCAAAGCAGTTGTCACCATCCGAGGAAATATGAGGCAGCTTGTGAGTTGGCTAGATGGCAGTGGTAAATGGGAAAGAGAGGTTAGTAGATCTTGATGTTGAGCAGGCAGAACCAATATGTCACCTTTCCAGGGAAGAGAGAAGTGGAGAGAAAGAAAACAGACCCTGAGATTCAAGCCATAGGATCCTTTCTGAGAACCACTAAACACCCTGTGGGTGCCAAGAAGGGGGGCACGCTCACGAGGGATAGTAGTGTCCATACGTGCATGCATCAGCATGTGTTCACTTGGGAGTGCGGTGAGACTTCACACCAGCAGTGGAGGTGGGAGATGAGCAGGAAGGTAATCCCGGGGAAGGAAGGTAGCAGGACACCATTGCCGAGCCCACAAAGAGAGGAGAAGTTTGGGCGGGAGTGCGGGCCAACACACGAGAGATGGAGAAGAGAGGTGGACATGTTGGCAGCCTTGGTGCTTAGAGTCGGGGAGGAGAGGGATGCGGAATAGAAGGAAGAATAACCACAAAGGATCAGGAATCATGGTCTGAGGGGTGGCTGGGGGGCTCAGTCGGTTGAGCGTCCCACTTTGGCTCAGGTCAGGATCTCAGAGTTCCTGGGACGGAGCCCCACGTTGGGCTCTGTGCTAAAGGTGTGCTTGGGATTCTCTCTCTCTCTCTCTCTCTCTCTCTGCCCTGCCCCTGCTCTCTCTCTCTCTCTCAAAATAAGTAGATAAACTTAAAACTGAGAAGATATTATCTTGAATGAGAATCAGGAGTGGTGCAGTCTTCTTTATTTTTTTCTTAGAAACAGATTATTTTAAGATTTTAAAAACATTAACGGGAAAAACAAAAACCCTCTTAAAATAACGGTTTGAAAGAAAACGCTGGAAAGGATCTTAGAGGTAAGAGAGAGGAAATGTTAGACGCTGAGGAAATGGGTCTGCAGATCCAACTGAACAAAATCGATGACATGGTTCCACATAAAAAAAAAAGAAAAGAAAAAAGAAAAAAGATGAAGGAGAATCCAGAGATGACCATGTAAAAGGAGAAGAAACGAGAAGGAGAAAAAGACAAACAAGATGAGGTGAATAAAAGCAGTCAAATAAAAATGTCTCCGGAGAGGATGTGCTTGGGGACGATTAACACGTTTGCATCACTCTGACACCACCTCCCCGCCAGCACCCAGCAGCGAGGGAGCATCGCACACACCGCTGCCCTCTGTGACCCTGAGGGAGTGAACGCAGATCAGCCCTGGGAAGCCAGCGGGTCCCCTGGAGGGAGAGACACCCGTGAAGTGAGTTTCTTGCTGCAGAGACTAGGATCCACAAGAGACCGCAGAAATACGAGCTTCAAAGGAGCCCCCGAGGCACCCGATGGCAGGAAACGGGGCCAAACCGATGTCACAGGGAGGTCGAGGGAGAAGGAGACCCTTCTGTGTGCTTGGGACGGTGCTGTGGAGTTGGTTCCGTGTATTTAGTAGATGCCAGCGAAGGCAAGTGCAGGTTACACGCAGAGGGTGGGAATACGGGATTGAAGGAGGCTGAGGACAACAGCGAATGCCATGCACGGTGGTACCTACTGTAGTGGCGAGGGGCACAAGGGACTTTTCTGCTCAGCTTCAAGGTGAACAATTTCATTTACTTGTTTGTTCATTTACTTCAAGCTGTCAAGTAAAGACGACCAAGAGGGAGTCGCAGTTTCTTGGCTGCTTCTTATGCGGCATCAAGGTGTTTGCACAATGCGACCCTCAAATAATTAGCTTTCTCTGGAGACTAATATTCTCAGAGACTCACCTTACAGACAAGCGGCACAGATCCCAGAGGCCGAGGCCCGGCACCGGGTCAAGTCGAAGGGCATAGCTCGCCACGCGTAATTTCAAAGTCTACATTGGAAATTAATTCAGTTATGATCTTGGTATCTACTCCTCTGGAATATATGTTGAAGCTGTCTTCAGTGTCTTTGTACGTCCCCGAATCAGCAAAGAGTGGCTGTTTTGCTCTTGATGTGGTTCAATAAAATATTCTAGCGGGTTACTTGAGAGGACTGAGGGTGGTTTGTGCACCATGACTGTTCGCGGTTGCTATGTCAAGCCTTACCTCTAACACATTCGATGTATATTCTTACGCTTTGTTTATCTGTCCTTTGTCTTGTGAACAGAGAGTTTTTAAAATAAAGCATGTCTTCGGTTTTTCATCGACTTCAGATATTCTCACTCTCTCTCTCTCTTTTTTTTTTCTTCCTAATTAGTGTGACCAGAGTCTTAGCTCTGTATTTTTTTTTTTTTCCTTCTCAAACACTCAGCATTGGTTTCACTGATTTTCTCTATTGTTTCCTATTTCGGTTTCCACTGTGATGATTATTTCCTTTCATTTACTAAATTTGGGTTGATCTGCTTGTCTCATTCTCCTCGTGTTTTAAGGTGGAAAAAGGAGTCATTAAATCAAGGATATTCTCTTTTTCTAATAGTGGTAGATACAACTTTTACTCAACTTCTTTAGTGTTATTGCATTTATTTTAATATACTGTGCTTTCTTAGCCATATTGTTTAAATATTAGGAAGATGACATCATTAGAGAACTTACCTACAGATATTCAAAGAATAATAAGAAAATATGACAGGACATTTAAGGGAATAAATGCAACAACTTAGGGGTGTCTGACTAGCTCAGTCACATGCAGTTTGGGTTTTTTTTTAAGATTTTATTTTACTGCTTTTTTTAATGTTTTAATGTTTATTTATTTATTTTGAAAAAGAGAGACAGACAGAGAGAGAGAGAGGGAGAGAGAAAGAGAGCTGGGGATGGTCAGAGAGAGAGGGAGAGAGAGAATCCCAAGCAGGCTCCGTGCTGAAAGCACAGAGCCTGATGCAGGGCTCGAACTCATGAAATGTGAGATTGTGACCTGAGCTGAAATCAAGAGTCAGATGCTTCACTGACCGAGCCACCCATGTGCCCCTAAGATTGTATTTTTTAAGTAATCTCTACACCCAACGTGGGGCTCGGACTTAAAACCCCAAGATTAAGAGGCACATACTCTACCAACTAAGGAAGTTAGGTGCCCCAGAGTGTGCAACTCTTGATCGCAAGGTTGTGAGTTCGAGCCCCACGTTGGGTGTAGAGAGTACTTAAAAGTAAATAAAAACTTAAAAAAAGTTAAATTCAACAACTTAGATGAATGAACAAATATCATAAGAGACATAGGCTTTCGAAGTTTATTTAAGAAATAATGGATAAACAGAATAGTCCTATGGCTATTAAATTGAATTTGTACTTAAAAATATTTCCTCAACAATTGGCAGTTACTTCAAATTCCTACAGTATCTTTGGTGAAATTTTCCAAAGTTTTAATGAAGAAATAATACCAATTCTACATAAATTCTTCTGGAAAATTGAAGATGTGAGCATACTTGCCTGCTACCAAAGTCATGCAAAGGTATTACAAGAAAAGAAAACTACAAACCAGTGTATCTCATAAGGATAGAATTAAGAATTCTAAGCTAAATTTTAACAAATTGAATCCAACAGTACAGACAACGATAATATGCCATGATCAAGCAGTGCTTACCACGGAATTCAAGATTGATTGAACATTAGAAAATTGCTGAGGTAATTCACATTAACCAACTAAATAATAAATAATAATACGTTATTCTCTAAAGAGATGCTGATTAGGACTTAGCGAGACCCATCATGCATTCCTGAACAAAATGTTCTGTAAAGTAGGAACAGTAAGTGACTTCTTTTCCTCAACTTCATAAAATACATCTGGGACACTGACATTAGCCTCACGTTTACTTGGGAAAGGCTCTGTGCTTTCCTTATGATCGGAAACAGAGAAGGTCATCCATTTCTACCACTTGTGTTAAACCCTGTTCTGTAGACTCTATCCTGTGACATAATGGGGGTATAGAAAATGAAAGGCACATTGATTGGAAACGACAAAATAAAACCAAACCGTGTATTCAGAAAATCTAGAGGAACCTATTTTATTTTATTTTTTTTTTAAGTTTATTTGTTTGGAGAGAGAGTGAGAGAGGGAGGGCAGACAGAGAAGGAGAGAGAGAATCCCAGACAGGCTCCTCACGGTCAACGCACAGTCGGACAGAGGGCTCAATCTCATGAGCCAGGAGATCATGATCTGAGCCAGACGAAATAAGAATCAGACAACCAAATGAGCCACCCACGTGCTCCTAGAGGAAACTATTTTAAAAGCCACTAGAACTAGGGTGGCTCAGTGGGTTAAGCGTCTGTCTTTGGCTCCGGTCATGATCTCACGGTCCATGAGTTCGAACACCGCATCGGGCTCTGTGCTGATGGCTCAGAGCCTGGAGCTGGCTTCAGATTCTGTGTCTCCCTCTCTCTCTGCCCCTCCCCCGCTCATGCTCTGTCTCTCTCTCTCTGAAAAGTGAATAAACCTTAAAAAAATTTAAAAGCCACTAGAACTAATAAGCGAGTGTCAGTTTTCAAAATCAATGTAGAAAAGTCAATTGCATTTTTATATGATTGCAGTGACTATTTGAAAACTGAAATTTTAAATATTATATATTAGCATCAAAAAGAAATACTTAGGCTATGTTTAATAAGATACTCTTTAAGATGAAAACTCCACAAAACATTGCTGAAATACTGCAGATATAGAAAGCCTAAATAAATGGGGAAATATGTCATGTGTATTGATGAAAAGATTAATATTGCCACACATCAATTCTTGACAATCCTGATCCAAGCAAATTTTTTTTGTAGAGATTGGTGAGCTGATATTAAAATTTATACAGAAAAAAACTGAAGGAAATTTTATGGTATCCTGGACAAGACAAGACTATAGGGGCAGAAGTCAGGTCAGCGATGGCCATAAGCTGGGGATCCTCGGAGGAGACAGACTCTAACCACAAGGGAACCCTCCAGGTGGCTGTGCCTTGGTGGTTACATGATGGCTTATATTTTCAAAACTCATCAAGATTCAAAACCATGAAAAGTGAATTTTACTTCAATAATAAATAATAAATTTTACTTCAATAATAAAACCCTACCTCAATAAACCCTATTCAAACATACAGAACCTTTTGTAATCATTCTTAAAGTCTACAATTTTGAAATGATTTCCATGTGCATACATTGCCGAAGATTCAAGGCCATTGCCATCTGACATCACTTTGGCCAGCGCTGTGGTGTTGTTCTAAAAGGAGGGACACACCCGCGGGCCCCCTTGTGCCCACAGACACATCATACGCAAATGACCTTCGTCTTCCAGGTGTTCCAAAGTTCTGTGTTCTAAGTGGTCATTTTAGGCTGCTGGTACCAGAATAAATTGGGATGCTCACTTAAAAAAAAAAAAAAAAAAAAGATTTTCAGGCTCTTCTTCTGCAACTGAATCCAAAACTTATCTGGCTGTAGAAGTCTGTGTTTTAATCCAGCATCCCAAATTATGCGACCATCATTAGCATCTGAAAACCAGTTGGGAGCCAGGGAAAAGGAAATAAGAAGTACTTGTTTATTTACATGTTTCAGTGACCACCTGCCTTGGTGGGCTCATAAGAAAGGGAAGAGAGCCTCATCTCTGTTCTGACACTAGTTTGCTGTGTGACCTGAGTTGGGTGATTTATCTTCTCTGCGCTGCCTCACTGCCATTCACGAGGGTCAAAGGACACTTTTGCACATCTCTAATAGTCCTTGAACCTGTGCTATTGAGTATTGACCAACACCTACCCACTCTGGAAGCCAAGCCTTACATTTTTTTTTGCTAGACTAAACTGAACTTACACATTTGTCATTATATCCACACATTGAGGCAATGTTGCCATCATTGATAGCAGTAAGCCCAATTCTCTATTAACTCCCAAATTTGTTTGTTTTCCAGGCTCAGTTTATCTCAGTTGGTATTCTTTTTCTTAATGGTTATTTTTGAGAGAGAGAGAGAGAGAGAGAGAGAGAGAGAGGAACAGAGGGTCCCAAGCGGGCTCTGTGCTGACAGCAGAGATCCAGATGGGGGGCTCAAACTCACAAACCAAGAGATCATGATCTGAGTCAAAGTCGAGGCTTAACCGACAGACCCACCCAGGCGCCCCTATCTCAGTTCTTATTCTTATTCTTTTTCAAAAAAAAAATGTCTCCAGGGATAGCTAAACAATTTTAACTTGAGATAATGTCAAAAATTTCACTCTGGAAGGTGACATTTTAAAGGATTGATGAATCCGAAAATCATTTAACGTCTATAATTAAAGTGTAGTCCAGGTTGATGTGGAGTAGTGACATCTAGTGGCCGATTAGCTAAAATGCAGAACGACTGCAGGAAAAAAGGTATCTAGGCCAGAGCTGTTTTTCCACCGACCGTCCTACAATGTCACGGAGCAATCAAGCTCTTTCTGTTGTTTGTGTCAGGAAATAAAGGTCCACTACATTTTGCAACCAAATGAAAATGTTACATGCATCTTCATATTTCGTATTGAAAATTTAAAGTAGGCTTTCTGCAAAATTTAGCATCCGCCGTCACTCGAAATTTTAGTTTAGTCTGTTTTGCCAAAAAGAACCTTTTCCGCGCAGTCCTCCCCCTACCAAGTGACCAAAATGCACTTCACAGAACGTTTATTCTGTTGTTTATTTTATGTTACTGCTTACCCGGTGTATTCTGTTCTTCTAGAACATTCAGTCCACGCTGCCAGCCTGTTCATCTATGACAGTCCTGGGTCCCTTTTCCTGACAGAGTCCCTGGGCACTTTTGCAGAATTCCACATGCCTTGCCTGCACCACACGCTTCTGTCTCCCAGTAGCAAACACAAGTAGAAACTCTGAACTGAAAGTGTCCTGTCTGAACATCCGTTTCCAGCGATAGCTTTGCACAGACTCCGTGAGTGGCCACACCCTTTGTTCCACCTGCACAAGAGACATCTATGGAATCAGTAGCCACTATTCGGTTTCTCTCGAAAAAGACAGTATGTCACTTTCGCATCACAGTATCCACCTGGAGACTTGCCCTCCCACCACCGGCCCCCAGGTAGATAACAGGTTGGGGAAAGAAAGAGTGATTGCTACAGAAGCCGTTGACTCTTCTAGAAGAAAATGTCACTATAGGGTTACTATAGGATGCCACAGATCTGCTACAAAATACTCTGTCTACTATATAGACAGATATACTGCACTGTATGTCTAAAACCTTGGAAATAGGAGGATGACCTTTTAAAAGAGATTAGACATCAGCCATCATCAATTTGTAAATTGTTGAGACCTGTACGAATATACGAGTTAAAATACCGTGGGTATTCTAATGCCCTGTAGAGACACTCCTTTTTGAAATTATTGATTTAAATTCGATAAACTATTTTGAAGTTGGGTTTGGGTTTTCATTGTGCAACATGAACTTTGTAACTAGCATATGAGTTGACAGGGCAAGAATGTTAAATGATTTCTAAAATCTAAACTTAAAGAGTACGTAACGTTTTTAATGTACTGAAGTGGTTCCCTGTGCTATCTTACGTCCCGATGTAACACACGTCTTGCATGTAAGGAATTAAATAATAGATGAAGGCAGAATTCAACAATCCAGTTTTCTTAGGTCAGTATTCCTTGATCACTAGAATGAAGTTATTTAAGCATCTCTTTCCAGTTTCCCAGATTTATGTCTTAAAGAATGTGGCCAAAACGCATATTTAGGAGATTAGATTTATACAGAGTATTAGAAAGACATGAAACGACTGTGGTCGTGCTGGGAAGCCCGTGGTGCAACACAGACACTAACAGCCCTCTTCCAGGAGGGCTGCAATCTTTCTGGAGGATGAGTTTGTTGCAGTTCAGAAACCTTGAACAGGTGCATAGCTTTCGATCTAGCCAAGGTGCCTCTAAGGATTTACGACGAAGAGGAAAATATACAGGTATGTACAGTTGGTTCTCCTTTGATGCGGTGGTTTTGTTCTATAAAGTTGCCACAAACACTGACTCAGTGAATATGAACCAGGGCTCTTAGGGGAAATCCAAGGTTAGGTTCCTGCAAGCCTCTGGTGAGGACGTTTTCATGACATGCTCACTCACAGCCAAGGGCACTGCCAGTCGTGCCTGAAGGAGGCCTGTGTCCCGTGCATTTTCTCCGTGAGGCACATCACAGCCTTCTTGCACTTTGGAGCAACTACACGGCGCCTCAGACTGCACCGGGCGTCACTGGACACGGCAAAATTGAAAAGGCACAAAATTGAGAAAAAAACACATCACTAAACATACCACAACGAAGATACTTGCTTACGGTGCGAGAGCTGAAACCAAAAGGGTGAAGCTTCACTTTTCTTTTTCATCTCAGCTGGGAACGTGAGCCCGGGGCGCGTCCACTTTTCGGCTCCTGCACGCGTGCACAAATGACCACACAAACACTGCAAGGACGGACGTGGGGATTACAACTAAATTGTAGAGAGTGGATGAATCGGCAGCACAAAACCCACAGCTAATAAACGACTACGGTATATATTCATCCGTGCACCTATGCGAGGGTATATTGTACGAGGACGCGTGTCACAGCGTATCTTTGGTTTGAGTACATCACAAATGCCTGAAGTATACACACTGGTGGCAATACCACCAGCATAGAATGTTGATAAGCAGTTAGGTTACAGGAGGTCACTACCCTGCCAGAGTCTTAGCATGCTGGGAAGGGGAGGACAAGGCACAGTATTTGGGGAGCTTGTGGAGTGTGGTGACAAGTGGATGTGGTAGGGGTGGGAGAGGTCTGTGATAGAGCAGTCGGGGTGAGTGTCCCTGCGGAGGAGGGCCAGAGGGGAACTGGGAAGGCAAGTCTTGAGCAGTCATTTGTGATTTGTGTCTACTGTGAGTTTAGTCTAGTGTCCCTTCGTAAGGATTTTCAGAACACCTGTGACACACCCAAGTCATTGCATCAGCTTAAATATTTCCGTAATGTTTATTTATTTTTGAGACACAGAAAGGGGGGGAGGGGCGTGAGTGGGGGAGGGGCAGAGAGAGGGAGACACAGAATCCCAAGCAGGCTCCAGGCCCTGAGCTGTCAACACAGAGCCTGACGCGGGGCTAGAACCTGCTGACTGCGAGATCATGACCTGAGCTGTAGTCAGACTCCCAACCGACTGAGCCACCCAGGAACCCCGAATCAGGTTTAATATTATATAATATATACATTGCATGTTCCGAAGCCATCATACCTGCCTGGGCCAGGTGTCCCAGGTCACTGGGACGTAAGTCTGCTCAGACAGGCTTCCTTCTGATAGCTCCCAGAGAAGCGTTCTTAGATTTACATCAATTATTTTGCCTTGTATAGAATCATGTTTCACACCCAATGGAATATATATATATATATACTGGGGCAAGTTACCCCCCACCATCCCTGCAGGTTGCCCAAACCCTGCAATCACATTGGCATCCGGCATCCGCCACAGAAATGCGGGTGAATCCATGGGTTGGTTTGGGTTGAACAAAGAGGCCAGCCTGCCTCAACTTCAGACACAGCTGCTGTGCTGAATACCGTATTGTACTTAAGCCTTTTAAAACAAAAGAAAGCATACTTAGTCCTTCTGCAATCCTTACACAATATATTTCCATTTTGCAATCTTTAAGAACTATTTTCAGGTGTCTGCCTTCTGGGTAACGTTATTTAAAGTCGGACACTTATTTTTAAGCCATGAATGTTGAATAGAAATTTAAATTACTTATAAGAGCTTGTGAAGTCAAGGTTTATTGTTAAGTTTAATTTATAATAACGCTGATAGTGACCGAGGTATGCTTTCCTGAGTTAGGCTAATTTATTTTCTTCTTCCTTAACTCTCTCTAAGGTCTGTAACCCACTGGTTGTCCATGAAAATGTTAAAATGACTCTATTAAAAATTAATTTTCTTAGTTTATTTTAGTGTAAGGGATGTTTATTATATTCTTCCCATGGGTAATAAATGGCTTCTGATTGTATTTGACATAAATCACTCCCAAGCCTTGAAATTTGTATAGCGTTCTAAGCACATGGAGAATTTGTTGACCCAATAAAACTATACAACGAGGTTCTTTTCCTGGGATATCTCATTTGTTCTTCCTAGGATAGCTCATTTATTTTTCACTATCTACCTGACACTGAGAGAGATTAGGGAACAGGCACAAACAGGCAAATTGCAGAGTCAGGATCAAATCCAGACGGTCTGCCTCGGAAATCTCCACCCTGATGTCCTGAGACAAGCCGAAAATGGGTTGTGTGATCATCGCGCAAAGCGAGCACCAAGGAATTAATCTCATTGGCTCCAAGGAGATTGTAGGAGTTGTATTGGATGCCAACATATTTGTACCTGAAACGTTTCGGGAAGATAATTTCATCACATCTGACTAAGCCGTCCCTTTCTCTGAAATGTTCTGCATTGAGACAGTTTCATCCACAAATGTTTAGACTCTGGGGAAATTTATGGGAGAGATTGGTGTCCTATTAAGATTAGCGTGTGCTCCGTTCTCTAGGATATTATAGGATCCTTAGGTGTGTGTTTTACTAATCGTCCCTTCTCTGACTGGCACCATAGTGATTAGACTATCACTGCCCCTGGCATCTCCTTCAGAAATGAGTCCCTTTTCTATTCTTTAGATTCTCCCAGCATGCAAAGAATAGCACTGCTTCTGCCTCGACACCAGCTGGCTCAGGATACAGGGAGGTATGTAGTGACTGGGCGCCCAGACACTCGTAGGAGAGTTAGGGACGTGCGGTCGCAGGCTATGATGGTAGAATATCTCCTGCAGGAGGGGGCCGGCTGCTAGTTGACATCTACGTCGTTTTCCTTATTAGAATGTTCATCAATCGATTAGTGTGTGTGCATTTCCCCCTATTCTCCTGTACAGTAAACATAAATGTCTTTAAACACGGAGCTGTTTACGTGGTAGCAGAGATCAAAAAAGAGTAAATTCAGCGCATCAACACTTGCAAGAAGAGAACATTCGGGTAAGAGAACGACAGGGTAGAGCGGTCTTCAGAGAGCCCGTGCCGTCCTGGATTTCTTGACAACAAAACACAACGCACACTGCACGCCTGTCGGGCACCTGTCGCATCACGACTTGAGGGGCTGGTAGTCTCTGACGGGCCTTTTAAGAGTCCCGCAACTCACTCGCTCACCATGCACTGTTTTCCCCACATACATCCACCGACTTCTTGTTTTCATGGAGGCTTTTTCTCTCTTCTCTGGCAGAAAGCCTCACCTTACTTTGGAAGGAACCGGAGAAATGTTGTTCAGACGGTTGCAGGGTGGGGAACACGGCCGCAGCCCTGTTCCTATAGGACTCTGACTAATCACCCGCGCCCGCCAGGCAAGCTGCTGACCTCTGCCTGGATGCAAGGGCGCACCGGTCAGCCTTCTGACCTGAGGCTGGAAACAGAGCTGGCCCTCTGCCACCGTCTCCTCGTAGATGCCATCAAATGGCAGAAGAAATGAGCTCGCCTGCCCAGTTTACCATTCCGCTGCAATTTTCCTCCCGGCCTGCTCAGCCAGTTCTTTCGCAAACTGTGATTTGGAGAAGGTGCAGGTGCGTGGGAGTTACTCTGTGTCTGGAGGGGGGCGGGGTGGGGAATGAGGACACCTTTCTCCTTTTTCTTTTTCCTCCTCTTTGGTCGAAGTGGAGTTTCTTGGACTGACTCTTCCAACGAGGCCGACGTATGCCCGGTCGTCGAATAATCGACACCACGGCCACGCCGCTCCACAGCACAAACGGCGGGGCTGTGTCACACCCGGATTTGCACACCGGCCCTCCGTGTGTTCTGTGCAGCACGACGGGGGCTCAATGTGCAGAGCTATTATGCTTCCAGGACGGGAAACTCCTCTTTCTGGTGCCGTTTACAAGACACCCACTTCATAAAAGCTGGTGGCTTACCAATGCCCTTGAGAAATTATTTCTCCCTCTCTTGCTTATGGGCCAATTCCTCGGATAGAGACTTCCATTTTTTTTTTCACCCTAGTAATCTTTGATTTTGCTCAAGGGTAAAACCAGTCCTCAGAAGGGAGCCAGGGGAAATCAGTGCACCCACTCCCTGCCGCCACTGTCTGTGGGAGATCACAGAACTCAAGACGGTGTCAGAGGTTGGCGGTCCGGTCTATGCAGAGATGACCACTCCCCCGCCCCCCCAGGGACAAAGAGCAGGATGACGCGGGGGGCGGGGTGCAGCTGGAGGGACACATGGTAGATGGACCAGGACCATTTCTGCCAAAGGGGTAAGGAAGAGGCCTCTTCCATGCAAATGAAGGTCAAGTTCATGGGATGATGCTTTCTCCGTTTGGCTTGCTGGGGCTAAAATCCCATCTTTTGTCCTTGTTTTAAGACTGCCCTTCGCTTAAATGCCCAGGAGACGATGACTGATTTCAAAGGTTGGGGAAACTTGGACCGGGATGTTAATTTTTCAAGCACTGTTTAATTTGTATTCCTGAATAGAACAATATTTAGCGATGAGGCAGAAGAAAGAAAATTCTCCTGGCAATTAGGGATCCACCAATCCCACCCTTAAACTTGTAGGACTCTAGGCAAAACGACTAATCTCAGTATTCCCACCTGTAACACAGCAGGCTCAGAAAAAATACTGATTTCCAGGATCCAAGCCACAGAGAATATGACAACTCATCGCTGCTAAATACGTGAGTATAAAACCTCACCTTTAAATATACGATTCACCGTTCACAGTAAGTGGCATCACTTTCCCCAAAACTCTAAGACTTTTAGAAGTATGATGCTGCCCCCTCCCCTTTCTCCAAAGTCAGAGGCCTCTGGGAAATGCTGTGCTCATTGATTCCAGCAGCTTATACTGGCCAAGCAGAGTAGCTCAGGATAACACAGCTTCAAGCTGTTTTTGCTCTGAGAGGCTTAAAAGGCTTAAAGCACCTATCCCCCTGGGGCTGCTGGTGCCCTGCTGGAAAGCCCCACGTTTCTAGCTGCTCCTTCCAGGCATCAAGACTGTAATTAGGAGTTCAATGTACTTTATAGCTAATAGCTCTATCGGTGACCGCCTTCCAGCCTTCCCGGCGGTCCACGGAAACTGCTGGCTTCCTAACACCTCTTTCTGCTCTTTATTTTCCCCTGTTTCTTTCTTCCCATCCAAACAGAAAATTAAAACATTGGACAAAAGGTTAGCAACGTGTCGTTTGAACGCTGGCATTTTCATTTCGATCACTGATCACATATCCTTTCTCGTAGGAGCACTACCTGATTTTATTTGACCCTGCCCTCCATTTTCCCCCACCACATTCATGCTGCCACGTTGATTTTTATTATTTTTTGACCTCTGGCCAGTCAGTTTGGCTGAACTTGATCTTTCCTTCTCATTTTCATGGCACCAAGTTCATATCCCTTTGGAAGTCTGCCATTGTGCTCTGGGCTCTCAATCTGCTCACGAGATTGTAAATTTCTTAAGGACACATTTGTTTAATTCATCTTTGCTCATGTTATTTCCCTTCCCTATACACTTAAAAGTAAAAAAGCAAAAATTTAATATAGATCTTAATTTTGTGTGCTTTTCCTTTTATTACTTTTCTTTCTATTTTTTTTTTTTTAAGTTTATCTTTGAGAGACAGAGAGACAAAGTGTGAGCAGGGGAGATCCAGAGAGAGAGGGAGACACAGAATCCAAAGCGGGCTCCAGGTTCTGAGCTGTCAGCACAGAGCCGAATGTGGGGCTCGAGCTCACGAAACGTGAGATCATGACTGAGCCAAAGTTGGACACTCAACTGACTGAGCCACCCAGGGACCCCTTTCCTTTTATTTCTAATGAATAAGTTCCCAAACTGTGGATCACTAGGAGCACAGAAATAAGAATATGGTTCAGTACATGATGAGTACACCAGTGTAGACTAGAGATGAGAATTCAGGTAGGTAGGTAGAGAAATGATATTTCTATTATATTTATAATAGATCTGCAAATTAGGGCTTTGAATGTCAAAACAAAGACTCTTTTCAAGCTAGCAGCCAGTGTACTAATCTCTAGAATTCACTTAATAATATTGCAGCCCCCAAAATCACAAAAATTTCTTGCTGCAGTAAAAATAATAATAATAATAATGACAATATCACCCTCCAAAGAATTTAGTAATTAGATAACATTTATTTTTGGTAAGGATAAAATAATTATGGAAGATTGGGACAGCAAGGCATGGTTTTAATATTTTGCATCTATCGCCTTATACTTTCATAACCTAGATTCTCATAGGTATAATTTACATCCTTTCTTTAGGGTATTAGGATATATGTACGTGGAGGCATCACTACTGCTTTACTGCAGATTTGGACATTTCCATTCCTCCGAGAAGTTCTCTTCTGCTCCCTTGTAGTTAATCCCCTGTCAGAACCCCCAGGCCGTTGCAACGGCTGCTGAGCTTAGACTTGCTTTTTCCTGAATGTTATACATAGTATGCGTCTGCCATCTTCCACTTGGACCAAGCCTTTTGTTGTCAATGCATGTTATATAATCCTTCCTATTGTCTGTTCCTTTATGCTGTTGACCGGTTCTCCTGCGTAGGCGGACAGCACCCTGCTCATCGACTCACTAGTTTGGATATTAGCTTTGCCTCCTCAATATCGGACTTAGATGCCTAAACTTTTGTACATATGCATACAAAACCTCTGTGGAAAGGTGTTTATTTCCTTTGGGTAAATACCCAGGAGTAGGATTGCTAATTTCATAAAAAGCGGTCACACTGTTTTCCAATGTGGTAAAAACCACTTGTACAGCACCATGAATGGATGAGTTACAGTTGCTCAAAATTAGTACAAGCATGTGACGTGATGACTGTCCTTTTTGTTGTGTTTATTGATTAACAGCTCACTGTCATTGAGCTGATTAATCAGCTCTTCCAGTAGGTATGAAGTAGGAATTTTTTGAGATTTCAATTTGAGTTTCCCTATTGAATAGAGATGGTGAGCCTCTTTTCATGTACTTCTTTTGTCATTCACTACTTTTTTTCTGGTGCAACATCCCTGCAAATATTATGCCACTTTCTTCTTAATTAATCTTTTTCTTTTGATCAATTATTGAATTATTAAATACCTTATCAGATATGAGTTTTAAAAATAATTTATCCAAGTATGCATTTGTCTTTTTATTTTCTTAATAGTGTCTTTCAAGGGGCAGAAAATTTTAATTATTAGTCCTATTTAAATTTTTCATGATGTTTTATGATGTGTTTATTGTGTCCTCTCTAAGAAATGCATATTTAACCCAAGAGTAAAGGTTAAAAATACATTCTTAAATGTTTTGTGAGAGAATTTTTAATTTGCAAATCTTTATAATCCATGAGATGATCTAGGTCAAGTTAATTTTGTCTAAGGTGTGAGAGAAGGATAGAGTTTTCACTTATGATAATTTCTTTTTGTTTTTCATTTATTGCAAAGATTATCCTTTCTCTATTGAATTACCTGGACAACATTAACAAAAATGAACTCAATGAGATTTTATGTATATTTCTGTAATTTTGATCTCGTTCCATTTACACGTCTAACACGGGTGTCACACTGTCTCTCGGTAAGTGTCATGTTCCTCTTAACATGTTCCACGTCATGTTCCATCTAAAAATCAGGCTATTTTGGTTAATTCAGGATGTTTACTTTTCCAGATAAATTTTATAGTTTACTTGTCATTTGCTCAAAATACCTGCTGAAATTTTTATTACAATATGGGGAAGTATAGAGCAACTTGAGGATACCTTACTTACTAGAAGCTTGAAGTCTTCAGATCCATAAACAAAATTTATCTCTGGATTTTTCTGTCGCATTTAATGTCTCTCATCAATATTTTGTAATTTTCAGCATATGAATCTCATATATAGTTATTGAGATCTATCCCTATGCATATCATGTATTTGATTATATAGTGTCATTATTTTTTGGGTTCAATATAAAAATGTTTATGCCACTATACACATAGAATTTTTTATTATTTTTATTTTTTTGTTTTATTTTTTATTTTTTAACATGAAATTTATTGTCAAATTGGTTTCCATACAACATCCAGCGCTCATCTCAACAGGTGCCCTCTTCAATGCCCATCACCCACTTTCCCTTCCCTCCCACCCCCCGTCAACCCTCAGTTTGTTCTCAGTCCTTAAGAGTCTCTTATGGTTTGGCTCCCTCCCTTTCTAACTTTTTTTTCCCCTCCCCATGGTCTTCTGTTACGTTTCTCAGGATCTACATAAGAGTGAAAACATATGGTAACTGTCTTTCTCTGTATGACTTATTTCACTTAGCATAACACTCTCCAGTTCCATCCACGTTGCTACAAAAGGCCATATTTCCTTCTTTCTCATTGCGAAGTAGTATTCCATTGTGTATATAAACCACAATTTCTTTATCCATTCATCAGTTGATGGACATTTAGGCTCTTTCCATAATTTGGCTATTGTTGAAAGTGCTGCTATAAACATTGGGGTACAAGTGCCCCTATGCATCAGCACTCCTCTATCCCCTGGGTAAATTGCTAGCAGTGTAGATCTATTTTTAATTTTTTGAGGAACCTCCACACTGTTTTCCAGAGCGGCTGCACCAGTTTGCATTCCCACCAACAGCACAAGAAGGTTCCCGTTTCTCCACATCCTCTCCAGCATCTATAGTCTCCTGATTTGTTCATTTTAGCCACTCTGAGTGGCACGAGGTGATATCTGAGTGTGGTTTTGATTTGTATTTCCCTGATGAGGAGTGACATTGAGCATCTTTTCATGTGCCTGTTGGCCATCTGGATGCCTTCTTTAGACAAGTGTCTATTCATGTCTTCTGCCCATTTCTTCACTGGATTATTTGTTTTTCCGGTGTGGAGTTTGGTGAGCTCTTTATAGATTTTGGATACTAGCCCTTTGTCCAATATGTCATTTGCAAATATCTTTTCCCATTCTGTCAGTTGCCTTTTAGTTCTGTTGATTGTTTCCTTTACAGTGCAGAAGCTTTTTATCTTCATGAGGTCCCCATAGTTCATTTTTGCTTTTAATTTTCTTGCCTTTGGCGATGTGCCGAGTAAGAAATTGCTGCGGCTGAGGTCAGAGAGGTTTTTTCCTGCTTTCTCCTTTAGGGTTTTGATGGTTTCCTGTCTCACATGCAGGTCCTTTATCCATTTTGAGTTTATTTTTGTGAATGGTGTAAGAAAGTGGTCTAGTTTCATTCTTCTGCATGTTGCCATCCAGTTTTCCCAGCACCATTTGTTAAAGAGACTGTCTTTTTTCCATTGGATATTCCTTCCTGCTTTGTCAAAGATTAGTCGGCCATACTTTTCTGGGTCCAATTCTGGAGTCTCTCAGATAGAATTTTTTAAATTCCGAAACTTTGCTAACTCATTCATTAATTCTAATGAATTAAGAAATATTAAGAAAAATAGGTTATTTCTGAATAAGGTTTATTTTATTTATTTCTTTAGAGTGCAAGCAATTTTAGTCTATTTTTTCCTTATTTTACTGTCTGGAACATCTGCTACAATGTTGAATAGAAATGGCAAAAGTGGGCATCCTCAAGATTCCCAGTATCAGAGGAAAGCTTTTAATTTAAATATGATATTTGCCGTAGATTTCATGTGGATACATGTATTAAATTGGGATGATTCCCTACAATTTTTATATGAATGGTTGTTGATTCTATTAAGAGGTTTTCTTCAGCATCTATCGAGATGATAATATATATGCATATGTGCAATAATCAATTTATATTGTTTGTTAATATGGTAAAAAAGTATCAGTTGGTTTTTGAATATTAAATGAAAGCTTACCTTTCTAGAATAACCTCCCCCTTGGTTACGACATAGTATCTAGTTTATGTTGCTGGATTTCATTTGATAATATTTTATTAAGGAAATTTGCATATATATTCATGAGGGAAATTATCTGAAGCCTTCTTTCTTCAGAATATCTTTGTCTGGTCTTCATAAAAGGATAATTACCCTTTCATAAAATTAGCTGCCAAATTACCTGGTTTCATAAAATTAGTTGCAAAGTGTTTCCTCCTATTTTATTTTCTGGAAGAATTTGTATAGAGTTGGTATTATTTACTCCTTAAGTAGTTGATAGAATCACCAGCTAAGCCGCCTGAGCTTAGAGTTTGTTTTGAAAGGTTTTTCACTAAAATTTCATTTCTTTAATGGTTGACTTGGGTTATTTCTTTTTGAATGAGTGTTTACAGGACTTTGTTCATTGGTTTACAGTATGCTATCATTGAATGTCTGTAGGAAGTGTAGTGATGCCTCATCTCTAGTGCTAAATGTTAATGTGTATCTCTTCTCTTTTTTCTCTATTAGAATAACTAGGTTTTGTTTTCATTGATTTTTCTATTGTTTTTCTCATTCCTGTCTCATTGACTTCTGCTCTTCTTGAATTTTCTGTACCTAGTTTCACAATATAGAAGCTTAGAGTATTGATTCAAGGCTTTTCTTCTTTATAATGTGACAGTTAATTTTATGTCAATTTGACTGGATCAGAGGGTGCCCAGATATTCGGATAAACCTTATTTCTGGGTGTGTCTGTAAAGGTGTTGCCAGATGAGAGGAGCATTTGAGCTGATGGCTCAATAAAGTACATTGCCCTTCCCAGTGTGGGTGGTATCCTCCAATCCATTGAGGGTCTGAACAGAACAAAAAGACAGAAGAAGGAAAAAATCAGCACTTCCTTCCTGATTTCGTGATGAGGCATTGAACTCTTGTTTAGTCTTGGACTGAATCACACCTCCAGCATTCCTGGGCCTCTTCAATTGCAGAGGACGGTTTGGGGGGATTGTCAGCCTCCATGATTGTGGGAGCCAATTCTTTATATTTAATATCTTCACATTTATCTCCTGTTGATCTCTTTTTTCTAGAGAACCCTGACCAATACAGTCATATGATCTAAATTTAATGCTTTAAATTCCCTCTAAACACTGCACTATGTCCTAAACATTTTGGTACTTTGTATTTTAGTTTTTTACTCATTTCAAAACAATTCAAAACAAAAAAAGTACTTCGTGCTTTTTAATTTATAAATATTTGGTGATATTCCAGATTTTTCCTTATAACTCATTGCCAATTTCATTCTTTTTGGAAAAAGAGTATACATTATTTTATTTCATTTTTCCCTCTTCTGTTACAAGTTCCATGTACAGTTGAAAACAAATAGTGTACTGTGCTTTTGTTCAGTAAGCAGTTCTAAAAATGTTAATTAGGAAAAGTTGGTTAATAGGATTATTCAGATTGATTTCCTGTCCACCTGCTCTATTAATTACTAAGAGGGATCTGCTGAATTCTCCAAATTTAATTATAGATTTATCTCTTTCTACTTTGAGTTCTTAGTTTTTGCTTTAATTATTCAAAGCTGTATTGTTTAGTGCTTTCACACTTAGAATTATTGGTAAACGTCCATCTTTTTCCTTACATAGTATTTTTCTGTACCCTTGATAATTCCTTGTTCTGAAATCTGTTTTGTCTCATATTAGTATAGATACACCAGTTTTTTTTAATTAGTGTTTACCTGCAATATTTTCCCATCCACTTATTTCTAACATGTCTACATATTTAACATAATGTGAGTTTCACAGTATATAATTGGATATTACATGTTTAATCAAAGTGACAACTTCTGCCTTTTAATTGATAGGCTTTGACCATTTAAAATTAATGGAATTATTTATATGGTTGGATCAAAATCCCACCTTGCTTGTTGCTTGCAATTCTTTCCATCTCTCTTTTTTTAATTCCTACTTTTTTCTCCCTGTGCTTCTTTTTGTTATATTTATGTATATATAAACATAAACATAAATATAAATATAATACTTCACCTGGTGCGATTTGGTACTTCTAAAAGTTTTCCTACTAATATATCATGGAGGTAAAGCATGTGATGATGTGACTACCACATTTCAGTCAAGATGAGAGTTTTAATAAGGTTTTAAAACTTGCTTCAACTTTTCATAGATGTCAGTGGTAAATGCATCCTTTCTCTACAGAGCGCATGCTTTTAACACATAAAACTCAGTATTTTAAAAGTATTTCTCAAATGGATTAAAATGAAAAGAACACATGGAACTGGAGTAAAGACCTAATTTCACAAAAGAAAATTCAATTAAAAGTTAGAAACTGGATTGGCCCAAAGATGCAAAACTAGCCAGGGCCAGAGTTAAAGAAACACACGACACAAAGCATCAGAAAATTTAAAGTATGCAACAGGGCGTTCTCATGTGTGGTACAAAGAAATATCCATGACAATAAACCTGATGGTTACAAATGGAATTTAAAAAATAAATCTGGTGTCTAAACAACTTTGACACATTTATGCTTCTCTCGTTAAGTGATAGACCAGTGATAGACCAACTATATTTAGTTTTGATATCAAAGATGTATTTAAAACACAATTATCAAACTTGATCTAGTAGAGATTATTAGAATCCTCCACCAGTAAGTAGAGAAGAAACATTATTTATGTTTTTTTCAAGCACAGATCGAGCACAGCCTTTGTTTCTAAATCCTGTTTCCTACTATTTTCCCAGCAGATACCTACAAAGTAATTTCTTATTGTGGACCTTACTAAAACATGGACGTGTTTACAGATTATCAGCTGCCATCCAAATGTGGTACGTATTGTTACCAGAAATTCATATAAAATGTGATTCACTTTGGAGTGGATATTCCAACACGTTCCGAGACACTAGATCCCCATTAACTTTATTAACTAGCTAGTCCAGGAGTGTTTGAGGTTTATCTCCTATCCTTGTAAACAAAAGCCTTCCTAAAGCCTCTAAAAATGTGCCAATTTCCGTTTATGAGGTCCAGTCAGTTTGAGATCTTCAATGGGTAGGTCAGACTGGTGTCCTGTAGGATATTAGATGATCACCTTTCTCTGGTCTAGGTCAGGAGTCTGCCAATTATCGGACATTCCGGCTGCCTGCTTTTGTAAATGAAGTTTGATTAGAATGCAGCCAGGCCTCTTCATTGTCTATGCTGCTTCTGTGCTACAGTGTCAGAGCTGATTAGTTAGAACAGAGGTTGTATAGACGGCAAACCCAAAATACTTACAATCTGGTCCTTTAAGAAATGGTTGGTCGACCCCTAGTCTAGATTGTGACACAGAGCGGAAGAGTTTGTGCCCTCCTGGGTGAACCGTGAAGAAGCACCAATGTCTCCACGAAGTGGAAGAAAATTTCATCTGCTGGTTCTTGCAGAGGTGGGCAGAGGCCAAACTGTGACGTTTGCCAAATCCACGACGCTGCCCCAGGTGCCAGGAGCTGTGTCGATTTGCTTCAGTAAAGTCATGTATGGAAAGACACCTGCTACTGAATCCCGCCTGCTGAAGCTTATGGCAGTTCATAGTTTTTCTCCGAGTCTTGACCACCTTCTGTGCTGGCCTAACAAGCGAGCTGCATGGACGGGCTCCGTGGCTGCACCTTTGAAATCTGAGAAGGTGGCACTAATCTGCGCCGTCTCTGCAACTAACCTGTGCTGAGGATGCGGTCCTTCCAGAGCTGAGTATTCTGGCAGGGAAGTTCGATCAGCTTCCACTTACTTTTCCCACCTAATAGCCGCTCCATGGGCCAGGTGACCAACGTGAGGCTCTGCTTCTAGCCAAGTATGCCTGTTGCAGTTAGAACCTGTAGGAATTACACATGGATGGTCTCCACAGCTCCTTGGAGTCCTGCGGCATGAACTTGGGCCAAATATCCATTTATGGTGGAATCACTTCAGTCCTCACTTGACATTGTTCCCTAGAACAAGGTCATGAATAGAGACTCTAAGACTTTAAGCTTTCCCCCAAATAAACCTACCTCCAGTTACTAGGGCAATTGTACTCTGAGCTTGTTAAGGCTATTAGATATTGGAAACAAGTTGATGTTAGTTAATTTCTGGTGACCCCAAATCAAATTAGGGGATAATAGTGGTCAGGGATCAATGGGATTTTGACTGAAGTCTGTGTATTTCAGTGGTCCCAACAGGTACAAAGAGGCAGTTCATCCCAAGCAAACACTGGTGTGCATGCCTGTGGTGCCACTATATGCTGTGGATTACCCGTGTTTCATTTTCTAGCGGGAAGGGAAATCAGACATGTTAAAGACCAATAACATCACCAGGACAATTCCAGAATTCCACCTTTTGATGTTTGTTTCCTTTCCTACAACAACTCCAAATACCCATGCTGTATTAGTCAGTGCTCAGTTAAGAAAATGGAGAATACATTATGTACTTACACAGAGTTAATACAAGGGATTGTTTTTCAGAGGTATTAGAAAACCTTAAAAACCTGGAAAAAGATATTGCTAAGATAACTCAAAATAAAATGTGCAGGAAGTAGCTGTGATCTCTAAGGTTTGGGGAAAAGTTGGTATTAAGAAAACTTAAGCTTATAAAAAAAGTAAGCTCAAAGGATAAGGTCCACGGACTGGTGCCCACCCTCCCTCAGAGGTGACGTGAACCAGTTCTTGCTATGACTTTGGGGGCATGAAGGAAGAATCTATCATGCTGACACTCACATGTCTGGGTTGAGGCACAGCTCAGGGCTTCTTATGCCTCAGTGGGGGTCTTGGACCTCAGTGCTGAATCTGATTCCAGAGGTTTCAAAAGCTGGGACCACGCCACGGGAAACAGAAAAATAGGAAGGGACAGCCGTCTTCCTTCCCTCTACTAGCCACCCTCCCTCCTATTGATGGAACATAGCAAGAAGCCATCTGAGAAAGTCACAGGGGAAATGTGGTTAACAGAGTTCATGCAGCGGCAGGATGGAGAAGGTAGCTTTGGAACTCAGGGAAACAAGTATACGTTCATCAGTAGGCAATCTAAGTCGTGTTTTTGGAGAATGGACCACCAAGGGCAAAAACGGAAGAAAGAAGACCATTCCTGAAGCGACAGCAGGGCTGACCCAGACCATTTAATAGTGAAAAGTCAGTTGGGAGCTGAATTTGGGACAATGTTTAGGAAATCATGTGAGAAGTAGTATTTTGGCAAGTCAAGTTCTCAAACAGGGGCTAAATTCCTGGTAACCGATTGCACACATGTTGCAATTAATGAACATATTAATGAAAGATGGTGGTACTGAAGAGTTATCTTTGTCATTTTTTACAATGAAGGAAATCTGAATAGTCTCCCTATGGTGAAGTTAGCACGTTGCTGTTTGCTAACCAGGTTGGACGGTAGTTACTGCTGCATTATAAATTCCTCCGTGAGCCAGTGTGGGGCCGGGGGGAGCACTTTTTAAGGAGGATAAGTAATTCAGTCCTTAACTCACATAGCACTGAACTCATTTTGATTTTAATCTGTGCTCACCCTTGGACTCAGGCATGTCTCCAGATGGCAGCATTCAGAGGGGCGTGCACACTAGGGACGTGGTCTCATGAGGAATGGAAATAATTCATCAAAAAGAAGAAAAATTACAGCCCAGGAATTTGACTCGGTAACAGGGGCCGAAATATTTTTGAGCCCTTATTTTGCGGCATGCTTTGTGGTAAGCACTTTATATGTATTATTTTATTTAATCCTTCCCACTTCTCTACACCTCTAGGATTAGGCATATCTTGGACATAAGAAGAGTGGAGTTCAGAGGGCTTACGTAATTTGTCTATAATCACACATATTTTAAGATCCTGAGCCAGAACTTGAAGCTAGATTTACCCAAGACGTCCTAGATTTAACCACTCTAGCAAGGCCCGTGCTAGCTTGTTGCACCTATGCTCACGTCCGTGGTAGTCCTTCCCACACCCTAGGTCTGTGGCTTGAGTTGCCAACGGGACAATAGCAAACGTGACAGAAGACTGAATGGTGCTTCCACGTGGGAGCCTGCTACCTTGCCTTCACTGTCAGGTCAGGAAGCCCAGGGCAGCTGCTGGATTAGGAGAAGCTTGTGTCCCAGGGACCTGTCCTCCATCTGTCCAACAGACTGCCAACCCCAAGACATGTGAGTGAGACCATCCCACATCACTCAGCCATCAGACAATTCACCAGTTGCGCGCAATCCTATAAGCAAACCCATGGGAGCCTGACCCAGCCTTAGAAGAACAGAAGCATCTGGTCAACCCACAGAACACACTGGTAAGTGATACACCACCTCATATCAAGACAATGGTCCAGAATCAACGCGCGCGCGTGTGTGTGTGTGTGTGTGTGTAGCAGTGGATTCTGATTAAAGTGCCAGGAGATTTACCCAAACGAACAGATGGCATAAGGAGGCTGAAACAAAAGAGGGAACAAAAATTAAATGACCAATACATTTCTGGGATGAAAACGTCAACACCACTGTGTACTCACTCAATGTGAATGAACAAATACAATGAGACCCTAGTCAGACCCTATACGCTTGGAAACAGTGGAGAATTATCCCCAGGTTGTGTGAGGATGTAAGGCGTGAGGTTTTCACATACTGCTGAAAGGAATATAAATTCACACATCCTGCTGTGCATTTTGGAAATACTCATCAAGGCCTTACACAAAACATATCACTTCTGGGGCGCCTGGGGGGCTCAGTCAGTTGGGTGTCTGACTTTGGCTCAGGTCATGATCTCACAGTTCATGAATTCGAGCCCCACGTCAGGCTCTGTGCTGACAGCTCGGAGCCTGGAGCTTGTTTCGGATTCTGTGCCCCCTCTCCCTCTGCCCCTTCCCTGCTTGCTCTCTGTCTCTCAAAACTGAATAAGCATTAAAAAATTAGAAAAGAAAAGAAAAACATATCACTTCTGTACTTAGGAATTTACGCTAAGGAAAGAAACTATGGAATTTCTAAGGGCACAATTACAAAGGTTCATCCCTGTGTTTTCCATTAAAGGAAGCATCAAAAATGAAAAAGGCCAAAGAACCAGGCAGTGGTTAAATAAAACAAGTCGACACAACAGAATACTATTTAATCATTAATTTTCCTATGACAGAAAGTATTTCATAAAATATAAAGATGATTGAAGTATATTGAATAAAACATAGGTTTAAAAATAAAACACTGTTTGTGCCAAAATACCAGATGTGCATTATTGTCCCAAATTACCTTTCAGAGAGTTGCCTACCAATTCCACTTAAAAACCTCTCGCATGTACGGGACTCTGCCAATCAGGTCAATATTTTGAAGTACCATTGAGGAAAGAAAAGAAACATTATTATGAACAATGCAAAGTTAGATGCTTTTGGACTGAAACACAAAAAAAGGCTAAAGGTTAAATATATGTAGATTTACCAACTATTTACCATATGTGTGTGTGTGTGTGTGTATACAAAGATATCCATATTATATGGTATATATATATATATATATATATTTCCAGTTGAATTTACCATATCTATTATATATAGATATACATCTATATCTATATCTTCCCAGTCGAATGGCCTCAGGTTAAATAACATTTGTTACCATCATAAACCAGCCTTTTGAAGACTTCCTTAACAAGCAAACTGGTAACTGGCTGCGCTGTAGAGGTCATGAGACCATGAGGGTTTATCTACAGTGGAGTAAGAATAAGCAGGTGCTAATGTTATGCAAATGAATCCTTTTGACTTGAGACAAAAGCGTCAGTGACAGCATCTCATACAATCAAGAAATGTTATATTTTAAAATTTTTAAGTGGGTGTGAAGATGATGTAGTCTGGAAGACTGTGTTAGGTGACTCCAAACCGTCTGTCAAGGTGACGACAGCACACATGTCAAGCATGGGGAGATTTTGAATGAAATTATTTCAAAAAGCCTAGGAGTGGAAACATTTAATATTTACAGATTGTTTATTTTATATGATGTGACTTAAATTATGTATGGTAACTAAATTAAATATTAAAGACTTATGAGTAGACATAATTCTTTCTTCTGTATTCTTACATGTTTGTATATTTAACTTTCCCATGATATTTTTGGATATAGGCATTGGTAAGTGGTCATTACCTTGTATTCAAGAAGGTCTTATTACTGGGATATAGTCTATCCTATTTTACTATAATATACATGCATTATTATGAGTAAACACAAGCTCACAGAAAAAAATAGAAGCTGGAACATTTACATCGAATTCACTGAGTTAAAGTGGTTATCCGCCTAGAAGTGGGATATGGGAGTGTTTCATTTGCTTGGGTATTCTTTGTGTGTTTCTGTGAATTTTAGGATTTAATACAAGTGTTTTGTAAACTGTTCTACAATAAATATTGCATTTTTAAGGTAAAATGACTTCGTATATATTGACCTTATGCAGTTACTTCATAAAACATGTATAACATTGTTCTTCTCAACCTTTGAGGAGACCAGAGATGACACCAATGGGCCAGATTTTGCCCGGGGCCTGGAGGAGATTCAGAGATAGAAATGGTCTCCATGGAGATATGACAGCCAAAGACATGACAGCCAGCAGCAGTGCCAGCAGCCGAGGGAGCCCGCCGTCCTAGCTCTCTCTGGTGGTTAGTGTTAGTCAGGGCTCTCCCGAGAAACAGAACTAATAGGATGTGCACGTTTATCTACTTATGTATTTATTTAGTAAAGTTTATTTATTTTGAGACTTTGGGGGGTAGGGGCAGAGAGAGAATCCCAAGCAGGTGCTGTACTGTCAGTGCAGTGCAGAGACCAACGCAGGGCTCTATCTCACAAACCGTGAGATCGTGACCTGAGCCAAAGTCAAGAGTCGGATGCTCAACCCACCGAGCCCCCCCGGCCGCCCTGAGAGAGATTTATTTTAGTTAACTGGCTTACACTATTGTGGAGGTGCAAGCCCAAAATCCACAGGACAGGCTCGCTGTCTGGAGACCCGGGAGAGAGTTGTGGTTCACGTCCAAAGGCAGTGCATGGTCAGAATTTCCTATTTGAGTTTGGTTTTTGTTCTATTATGGTTTTAACTGGTTGGATGAAACCCATCCACACTATGGAGGGCAATATGCTTTACTCAAAATCCACCAATTTAATTATTAATCTCATCCAAAAACACCCCCCGAAGAAACAGCCAGGATGTTTAACCAAATATCCAGGCACCATGGCCTAACCAAGTTGACGCAAAATTGACCACCACATTGCGAACAGTAGGATCTACCATAACTCCCAAAACTCAATAGGAGAAAACAGATAATCCAATTAAAAAAAGAGCAAAACATGAACAAAAATTTCACTGAAGAAAACGTACAGATGGCAAATATATTTATCATCATTAGCCATTAGGAAAATGCCAACTAGAAACACAATGAGACATCACTGCACGTGTATTGGAATGGCTGAAAAGAGCAAAAGACTTCCCACACTAAATGCTGTCCAGGAGGCCATGAAACCGGAAAGTGGATCACTTGTATTGCTGGTGCAAACCGGCACCTCTGCAAACAATTTGGCAACTAACCAGTCAACTGTCATATGATCCGGCCATTTCACTCCTAAGCATTAATCTGAACTAAATAAAAATGTAATTCATTACAATAGCAAAAAAAATAAATAAATAAAAAAGGAACAAACAATCTAATTAAAAAATAATGATCCGGGATGTCTGGATGGCCCAGTGGGTTGAGCATAGGTCTCTGGATTTTGGCTCAGGTCATGATCCCTGAGCGTTGTCGGATCGAGCCCTACACTGAGCTCTGTGTTGATTGTGTTGCCTGCTTGGGATCCTCTCTCTCTCTGGCTCTCTCTCTGCCCCTCCCCCACTTGCAATCTCCCTCTCTTTAAAAATAAGTAAATAAAATTAATAAACAAAAAGTAGTCAGAAGATCTGACTAGGAATGTTTCTAAAGATGTTCAGGGGGCGCCTGGGTGGCTCAGTCGGTTAAGCAGCCGACTTCGGCTCAGGTCATGATCTCGCGCTCCGTGAGTTCGAGCCCAGCGTCAGGCTCTGTGCTGACAGCTCAGAGCCTGGAGCATGTTTCAGATTCTGTGTCTCCCTCTCTCTGACCCTCCCCTGTTCATGCTCTGTCTCTCCCTGTCTCAAAAATAAATAAAACGTTAAAAAAAATTTAAAAAAAAAAAAAAGATGTTCAGAAGGCCACAGACACATGAAAAGATGCTCAACACTGCTCATGATCAGGGAAGTGAAAATCAAAACCACAGTGAGATACCACCTCACACCAGTCAGAATGGCTTTTACAAAATAGGCAAGAAATAACAGGTGTTGGCGAGGATGTGGAGAAAAGGGAACTTCCTGTACTGTTGGTACAAATATAAATTGATACAATAACTCTGGAAAACAGTATGGAGGTTCCTCGAAAACAAAACAAACCAAACCAAAACAAAACAAAATAAAAATAGAACTACCATATGATCCAGCAATCTTAGTCATTATCCAAAGAAAACAAAAACACTAACTTGAAAAGATATCTCTACCACCATATTCACAGCCTCCTTATTTATAATAAGGTATGAAACTAAACTAAGTGTCCAAGCATCCATTGATGGAGGGAGGAATGGATAAACATAATATCCATATATATAAAATGTTACATATATATGTATATGTGTATATATATATATACATGTATATGTATATATGCACACATATGTATGCAAAAAAGAATGATACAAGGATGCCTGATCTCACTACTAACATATTGGAAATGTTAAAGAACAATGATGCTATTTTATGAACGCACTTACAAATAAAGTCAACGGACAGAAAGTCCAACAGTACATTGCATGGCTTGCTTACAGAGATCTGAAATCAAAGAGCAATGAAAAGTTGATAAATTCATTTTTTAAAGTCAATATATTAAAGTAAAGAACAGTAAGTATAAACTGAAAACCAAAAATACACTAAGACACAAAAAAGAAAAAGCCGAAAGGAAATGTTTTCATTTAATAGGGTCTAGTTCCTTATATTTTAATACTAATTAAAAACACTTTATTGAAGAATACAACATGGGGCTCCTGGGTGGCTTAGTTGGTTGAGCGTCCGACTTCGGCTCAGGTCATGATCTCATAGTTCGTAGTTCGAGTCCCGCATCGGGCTCTGTGATGGCAGCTCAGAGCCTGGAGCCTGCTTCGGATTCTGTGTCTCCCTCTCTCTCTGCCCCTCTCCCATTCATGCTCTGTCTCTCTCTGACTCTCAAAAACAAATAAATGTTAAAAAATGTTTTTAAGGAAAAAAAAGAAATACAATACAAAATACATACCAAAGATAGACAATATAACAAACAATAGATAGAAAATATATCAGTATAATCACCACCTACGAGAAAAAAAAATTTTCTGGGAATTCAGAAGACCACTTTGTTTTTTCTTCTCTCATATCTCCTCCAAAGAAACTGTAGTTGTGATTTTATAGTAATCATTTTGCATTTTAAAATACATTTTTAGTCTAAGCACACACCCCTAAACAATATAGATTTGTTTTCTGTTTTAATTTTCTATCTAATATGAAGGGGATTGCAGTTTGCTTTTATTTATGTCTGGTTTCTCTTGTGCGACACTATGTTAGTTTGGATTCAAACACGTTATTGCATGTACCTCTAATTCGCATGTGAATATACAATGATTCCCTTATCCACCTGATTATTGATGGCCTGTTGCCCTCCCCCCACCTTCTTAGACAGCAAATCTACATACCACACCTCCATACCTTGTCTCTTCTGCTTTCTACTGAGCTCTCCACCCTTGTATCCCTCCGTGTTTGATGGTTTGATGCTGAGTATTTTCTTCTGACCAACCTCCAGTTCAGTGAGTCTCTCTCTGCAGTGTCTAATCTGCTATTAAATCCTCCTACTGAGATGTCATTTCAGCATTGCTTTTTCAGTTTTGCAATTTCTATTTGGTGCTTTCTCTCTCTCACTCTCTCTCTCTCTCTCTCTCAAATTTATTTCTGAAAAATTACCATTTTGTCTTATATTTCCTCAAACATATTAAGTATAATGAAGGTTGTCTGGTCATTTCGTGATACAGATCACCTATCAGATTATGGCTATTATGCAGCATTTTACTTTTTGACTTGCATTTACATTGCGATCGTTCCTCATATACCTGGTTGTTTTTTGGTTATGCCTTTTCATTGCATATGAAACATTTTGGGGATAATTCGAAGCATTGGGAAACATTGTCCTTCTTAAAGAAAGATTTAAATTTGCTTCTACTTGAAACAACAGGACCCCAGCTAGAGGTCCATCAGGGTTAGGGACCACAGTGGGTTTGGTCACTGAGAGAAGCTAATTCAATATTGAATTAAGTTGTCTCTCTACCTCTCTTCCTTTCTTATTAACCTCTTCTTGCCTGTCATTTAAACAATGCTTAGAGAGTTCATATAATTGTCACCAATTATTTTAATAAAAATGGCAAATTGACATTTCATATTGCCTATGTGTGGGTCAGCAGCTAATCTCTAAATGTAACCATATGGCACACGTATGTGAATAGTTAATGCATTCTGATCACGTAATTTCCTGTTAAAAATGACTCACATATTTGAAGCATCCTTAAAAGGGTATTTTCAATTAAATTTGGCAATAATGAAAAAAAATTCTTTACATGATCAGCATAAATAATGTAACACTTATGGGGCGCCTGGGTGGGGGTTAAGTGCCTGACTCTTGATTTTGGCTCAGGTCATGATCTTACGGTTTGTGAGTTCGAACCCCGAGTCAGGCTCTGTGCTGACAATAAGGAGCTTGCTTGGGATTGTCTCTCTCTCTCTCTCTCTGCCCCTCCCCGACTTGCTCTCTCTCTCTCTCTCTCAAAATAAATAAATAAACTTCCAAAAATGTGTAATTTTCTGCTGTTGCTCTCATATTGTAGTGTATCCTACCAGCTAATACTCAAAGATAAATTATACAACATGCTTTTAGAATGCTGTTAAATTGACAAATCGTTCTTTGCCACTGAGTTGCTAATCGACAGTGGTATGTTCTCAACTTCCAAAGTTAGTTACAATTGTTTTTAGCAGCTTTAGTGACCTTAGAATTTAGCGACATTAGGAATGCCTCTACCCCATTCCAGACAGATAACAGGGGATCTTTAAAGCCATATAGTAGAGATAAGCTGGGGTTACTTTGTCATAGGGACACGCTTCAGATAAAGCTTCTATGTTTCCATGCACTTCTGAAACTTCAAGCTTTGTGTACTTTGTGTTTCTGTTTGACCTGTTTACCTGCAGACACCGGAGGAAGTAGGAGTTTTAAAAGAGCATGCTAAAAGAAGAGAGTTTTTAAATGTTTATTTATTTATTTTGAGAGAGAGATCACGAGTGGGGAAGGGACAGAGAGTGAGGGAGACAGAGGGAATCCCAAGCCGGCTCTGTGCTGTCGGTGCAGAGCCTGACACAGGACTTGACATCACAAACCGTGAGATCATGACCTGAGCCGAAATCAAGAGTTGGATGCTTCACCACCCAGGCGCCCCGGATATCTTAAAATTCAGCTCAGGGCACAGGGCGTCTCCTTGGTTGAGCAGAAGGAGCCGAATGACCTCAGAATGTAGATTCCTGTTGTTCATCCTTGGAGATTTGAGGTCAAATGACTTACCTGTGTCGTCACCCCATTGTTCTGGGGCATTCCACTTCTCCAGCCCCCCGTCAGTGCTCGGCTTTGGCCAGTAGTGCCACACAGCTGATAACCTGTCCTGGATCTAGAGGGAGGTCTGATCTGGGTCGCCGAGGCCTCTGGCCACAAAGCCCTTATTTTCTTAATTGATCTGTCCTTGTTTACATACTCAAACCAATATCCTTCTGAAAGGGATTGTCTCCTACAGCTCATGGCTCAGTTTCTTCCACTTCTCTGCGTGGTGTAGCCTTCGAATTGATTCTGTTTCTTTGTAGTCAGCCGACTGCCGGAGAAGGAGAACCTCATTGATTTGTCCCTGGCCAGTCAATTAAGAAGTTTCTATATTGAACTCTTTGCACACTATCGGTGAAACAAAAATGTGGAACACGAGTTCTGATTAAATTTGTTTTGTTGCAGAATTTAGAGACCTGCCAGTCTGCAAAATCCTTCACTAAACATTTATTTGCTAACTAGCATCTAGCAAGTATGGTGAGTGGCTTCCTGCTGCCTGAGAAAAGAAACAAAATGGCTCATTCACTTATTATTAGAATGATAGGGAGCCTTTACTATTGGTAAATAGTGAATGGGAGCTGGCAGATGGCAGTATTAGCAAAACGGAGTTTGTTTGGATTGATTCATAGTGCCAAAGACATAAACAGATGCAAGCAGTTAAGCCTGGAACAGTAAATCCCTCAGAGGTTATAATAAAGCATCAGCCTACTTAGTTATAATTATGACTGCCTGAAATAAATTTAGATATAGAAGTATGGCTTGGATTGCTAGATTAATTTCCTCCATCACCGAAAACACAGCATAATCCACGAGGAGGAAAGTGTCCCCACAAAGCCCTCATTTAGGAAAATAAAAACATGTATAGTATCTCTGGTGATGATTGATAATGAAAGGTGAATATCGCAAATACTGAAGAAAACTACTAGACCTATTAGATATTAGACAGAAAAAAATACCGTCATTTCACTGAAACCGAACCCATAGACGCTAACCTCGGCAGGACAGACTGTGTATCCTATTTTTGACATAGAGTATTTGATTCCTACTTTCACAACTCTGTGAGGGGGCACAGGAACAGGTTGACTTTGTCCACATAGTTTACTATGACACCAAGACATTGGGCCTGTATTAGCAAGGACGGTGTTCATTTCTGTCACTTCTCACACCTACAGTTTAATGGGCATAAATATACAAATGCATGTGGTCTTGAAGAAGGACACAGATGAACTGGACATTAACGAGTTGTTATTTAGAGGTGTTTACGTGACAAGGGGAAACCTTATTGCGTGGATCAAAATTATCCCCAGGCTGCAGTTTGAATGAGAGGAAAACGTACTGTCCACTCTTGGGTCGGGTCTTCCTCCCAAACGTAAAGCAAAACCGTTATGTGTCTGTGGTTGCAGATGATTCTCCTGAAAGCACCAGGAGAGGAGTGAGGATGTTGTGTCCACTTTCAGCAAAACCAGTGTCAAAGAAAGGAACAGAGAAGGAGCAACTGAACACCATGTTGGCTTTGCCTCTTTATTGATGCTTCAGTAGAGTTCACTCTCAAGCGGTCAACTCATGCCTATTTTCAACCAATACTGAACAATTTTCCATCTCAATGTCCATGTGGAGGAAAGTGCCATGTGTGACTCTAACACTTTTTTTTTTCCATATCCCTGGAGTTCTGAATAGTATATCTGCAGGATAACAGACGTACTTTGTCCTCTCATTCATGAGTCCTACGCGGGCAACATCCAGGGCCGTAGGCTCTCTGAATATGTTGCATAAGAGTGTTTCCAGAGAAATGACACGTTTTCTTCGGCAGAATCATCTCTGTCTATATCGCTACAATTCGACAAATGATTGCTTAAAATCTACAGAAAGAACCACCAGGTCTGAAAGCGTGTCATGTCAATATCTTTGAAAATGCAGTGATTTTTTGGTTGAGAGTCACATCACAAGAAACTTAACTGGTCTTAGCAGCAGGGAGAGAGGAGTTTATAGGAAAGCTATGAAGATTGTTAAAGTCACTAGTGCCCACAGTAAAGCTGGAGTGTGCAAGAACGTGACAAGTCTGACTTGCCTGCCTTCCATCTCTGTGACTCTCTGTCCATGCACATTGTCGATCTCTCTCACTGACCAGCTAGTTTCTTGTTTCCAGCACACATGGTGGAAAACGATTGGTGTGAGAAGTGCCCCATCAGTGCTATGATCTAATCACCCAGGAAAAAGAAAATAAACTGTCTCAGACCTCGCCTCGAATGGGTGGACTAATCAGCTGAAGCAGCGAGGGGATTCCATCATAGGAACGTGGTTGTGGAGAAAGCAAGCACTAGAAAACCAGTCCTTAGCTTCACTGCAATTCTAAGATGGGAACATACTCTGTATATGTATATATACATATAATATATATAATTATACATATATTTTTTTTATTTAATAGGGAATTTCATCTGGACCTAACTGAAAGGGGCAAATTGCCCTTTCCTCAACAAACCACTCATCATTAACAGGTCTCGCATTATTAGGATGAGGGGAAGGTGGCGGGTTCTCCTTTAGTAAGGCAGTTTCTTCTGTGTTGCCGGGGGAAGGGAGTTGGCTGGGGCACCAGAGTCCTAAGTGGGACTAGATATCAATGCGTAGGTGGTAGCTACTCTGACCCACAGTTCTCAGCTGTTGGTTCCTGGGAAGGATTCAGTACCAGCCTGGTTGCTGTCTAGTACAGTCTTGAGCCCCAGATTCTGACTCTGTTAATTATGGCAAAAGATTAATCTGTAGTGATCAATTTCCATCTGTTCTTTGTAACTAATTCTGAGAAAAATCATCACAAGTCACATTTATGGAGGGTTCATTGTTTAGTCAAATCTCCCCATATGTGTTCCTCCCTGATGATTTTTGCACGACACTTTCTATAATATTTCCCCCGCGGTCATTCAGGTCAACTCAGGGAGCTGGTGCAAAACATGATGGTCGAGCATTGTCAAATATTCTAGCAGGTAAAGAGTGCAATTGCTGTCATCGATGAATTGGAAGGAGTTTACCAACGCAGCTCATTTAGGAGGTAGACTGTGACACGAAAATGTATTGGTGGATTTAAAGATATGAACTGTGATTACGGGAAAGTAATTCTTAATAAGAAGGTCCATCAAAGTGATAGCCTGTTGAAATGGATAGATTTTTGGGGAACGTGCTGTAAGAAAAGATACTTGGACTTGGCAAAGGAAAGGTATTTTTGAGAGTAATCTCTCATGGACTAAATCACAGAGCAGTGTTAGTAAAAGCCTAGGTTAATGAAAGGGAATCGAGAAAGATAAGACTGAATAGACAGATAGGGCAAAATTATAGAGTACATTGAACATAAGTCTTATACCCTTCATTCGTCAGGCCATGGGAAGCCCTTAGAATTTTATGAGCATAGAAACGTGTATTACTGTTTGCTGCTTCCGAAATAGCTCCAAAATATCAATGACTTAAACAAGAAATGTTTGTTTCTTAAGTGCATCTTCCCGTCAGATGGAACTCCTAGGCTCCGCTGGATCCACTAGGCTTGGCTCCAGAAGTCAAGGTGGATTCACTTAGCCCACAGACTAGTAGCGACCTACTTTTTTTCACAGAGGGTCCAAAGAACAGGAGAGGTAAGCAAAATAGGTACCACCTCTGAAGGCCTTGGCTGGAAACTGGCATGCATAGCTTCTGTCCACTTCCTTTGGTCAAAGCAAGGCCCACATCAGTGACATGTGGGGAAACATACTGCAAAATCACACAGTAAAAAACATGGATACAGGGTGAGCGTAAATAACTGGGGACAATGATCCAACCTACCACAAGTATTATGAGCAGAGCAGTGCCTTAGAAACATCTCTCCGACAGCAACTTATTTGATCCACTGGATTGACAAAGTAGTGTTAGGGGTTGGGAAGACAGCAACCGTATTTCAGGGAAGAGTTATATTTTTGGAAAAGCTTTTTCAATTTTTTTGGTATTTCTCAGACTACTCAGGATTTCTAATACTCCATTAGCCAGTGTCAGCCATATCCTTCTCAAGACCATGAAGGGCCTGAGAGTTCACCCTGCTCTAACGTTACCAGGCCACAGCTTCATGGGTTCTGGCAGAAGACACGAGGCCCCTGGACCAGAGACACTACACATTATTACTCATAGCACAGCCGAAATGTTGTTGGTTTCAGGTGTCATAGTTGTACTCATATACAAAATATAAATTAGCCAACATTTTTATTGGTATTGTCCAGATTGTCTATACTGTGATAAGATTTTTCCACTTGTTTTATTGGTTGTTTGTAGAGTTGTGTAGAAGTCTTCCAGGATGTATGTAGGGTTTGTTTGTTTGTTTTCTCTTTTTTGGTCTGTCAACTTTGCTTTATATATATTGTAGTTAAGGTAAGATAACGTATATACACTTAAAATTGTGACATCTTTGTGGGTGTCATGAAACATCTCTCTTAAACTTCAGAAACAATTCTTGCTCTGCAGCCTGATATGATAAAGCATCCTTCCTTTGTTTGCCTTACAGTTTGCACGGCCTTGTTTTTTCTTTTTTTAATGTTTCAAGTTTTTATTTAAATTCTAGTTAGCTAACATATAGTGTAGTATTGGTCTCAGGAGTAGAATTTAGTGATTCATCGCTTAAATACAACATCCAGTGCTCATCACAAGTGCCCTCCTTAATGCCTGTCGCTCATTTAGCCCATCCCCCACCCACCTCCCCTCCAGCAACCCTCAGTTCTCTATAGTTAAGAGTCTCCTATGATTTGCCTCTGTTTTTCTCCTTTCCCATACTTTCATCTTTTGGTTTTTGAATTCCACATAGGAGTGAAATCATATGGTATTTGTCTTTCTCTGACTGATTTATTTCACTTAGCATAGTACACTCTAGCTCCACCCATGTATTGCAAATGGCAAGATTTCATTCTTTTTGATGGTTAAGTGATATTCCATTGTGATATGTGTGTGTGTGTGTGTGTGTGTGTATACTCTTATCCTCATATATATATATATATATATATACATATATATATACATACCACATCTTTATCCATTCATCAGTTGATGGACATTTGGGCTTTCTCGATAGTTTGGCAACTGCTGATAATGCTGCTGTGAACATTGGGGCGCATGCACTCCTTTTTGTCATTTTTTTAAAGGTATTTATGATTTTTTTTTATTTTTTGAGAGACAGAAAGAGAGCTCACAAGTGGAGGAGGGGCAGAGAGAGAGGGAGAGAGAGTCTTGAGCGGACTGCAAACTCTGCACGGAGCCCGACATGGGGCTCAGTCTCATGACTGTGAGATCATGACCTGAGTTCAAATCAAGAGTCAGATGCTCAACCTACTGGGCCACCCAGGGGCCCCCACATGCGTCCCTTTGAATCAGTATCGCTGTATTCTTTGGGTCAGTTGCTATGTTGCAGGGTACTTCTATGTTTACCTTTTTGAGGAAATTCTACTCTGTTTTCCAGAGAGGCTGCACCACTCAGTGCACATTTTATGACCTGATTTCATGTTTTTCTAATTGTCTCACCTCTTTTAAATTCCCTTTTATGTCCTTTATCCTTTTGCAATAGTCATTTTTTAAAATTTTTTCCAGTTTTTGTTTTATTAGCTTCTCAGTGATACATACACATTATTGGCATTTATTTTTCTAAAACTATGATGCTGATTACTCTGTGACACCTATGGCCACTTACAGTTTTGTCCTTGTTTACTCTATTTGTTGATCTTCTTTCCTTCTTAAGTATCCGGGCTTCCTCCTGAGAGCATGCAGTGTTAACAAAGCCCAGCACCTTTCTTTGTATCTGAACTCAAAGGCAAATTACTGAAAGTCAAAACCGCTGAGTGTAAGGTCCCCACTCGGCCCCTCCTTTCTCAGCTGGATGCTGGCCCGGTGAGTCGGGGCTGCCGGTGAGTTAGGAGGCCCAAACTTCAATTTCATTTCTCCAGCCCAGTAAATTTCCCAAAGCTCTGTTGGCTATTTACTTCTTAGAAACATCTCCACACAGAGCCATGAATCTGTAAGAGGCCAGATGTGAAAAGCGGGTTTTATAATACACACTCACCTCCGTGTAGCTCTCTTTTCTTTACAACTTTGGCCCTGGAGACCTGGTTGCCCTAACAGATTTCATTGCCTTTGAAGAGACGTTCTATTTTTGTAAACTCTCTGGCTTTACTATTTGTTCTCAGCAGGCGTGTTGTTTGCACAAGCCAGACTGTGAGTGTGTTGTGTGTGTGTGTGTGTGTGTGCGTGCGCGCACATGTGTTTTGATTGCTCTAGAAGAGGAAACTTGGAAAACGTGTATCAGACCCTGACAGTCTGGTGTTATGGTGACCTGGAAGAATACAAAAACATTTGATTTCTGTGTAATTATCTTGAAAACATTAAGAGTATTATGAAACCTCTTTTTTGCAGATATAATATAGATAGACAGTATTTTAGAGATTCTTTGGAGGTTAAAAATAGGCATGGTCTATTCTATTCTTTTAAATTTTTTTTAACGTTTATTTATTTTTGAGACAGAGAGAGACAGAGCATGAACAGGGGAGGGGCAGAGAGAGAGGGAGACACAGAATCGGAAGCAGGCTCCAGGCTCCAAGCCGTCAGCCCAGAGCCGGACGCGGGGCTCGAACTCACGGATCGCGAGATCGTGACCTGAGTTGAAGTCAGACGCTTAACCGACTGAGCCACCCAGGCAGCCCTGGTCTATTCTATTCTACGTGGTCTATTCTACATAGTTGTGCGTGTGTAAAAAAGAAAAAATAAACGAGTGAACACTTAGCTACAGTGTCATCGAGAGATCCACTTACACGCGGGTGAACTCCCTGCACCAGTGACACAGACCTGCTGGTCAGCTCTGCACCCAAGTGCAACCAGCACGTCGCCCACCGCACCCCGCACCCCACACCCCAGGGGTCTTGCTGCCGGCCCCTCCCTGCTTCCTCCCACACAGTGTGGTTCTGTCCTCCGAACCGCCCCTTGGATCTTTCATGGGCTGTGTCTTCTATGGCCAGAGCGAAGCCTTTCCCGGGCCTTCCCCATCCAAGTGTGGCTCCAGGTAGGAAGTGTCTGTGCTCCGAGACGCGGACACATCGTGGGCTTGCACCGCTCTCCCGTTCTGTTGTTCTGTGTCAATCCTCAGCACCCTGATCCGCCGCAGTGTGTTATGTCAGAATCCATTCCACACGTTGGCTTCACGATGTGACTGCCTCTGGTTCTTCCCCTAAGCACACACACACACACACACACACACACACCATATAGGCATATTATACAGACACATGCACACATATTATAATCATACAGTTAACAGCAACAGAGAAGTAAATAAAAAGTTGTAAATGAGAATACAGACCAGGTGTGTGTGTTTTGGAGCTCTTAACTTTTTCTTCCAATCCTAATGTTTACTTCCGATAATAATGCATCATGAGCTTGGGAGATGCCCTAGCACGGGAGAGATCACAATTCAATGATAAAATAATTAATAATGATAATAATAATAACAGTAAGAGTGTCTGATTCTTTATATAAGATTTATGAAGAACTACATTTTAGGAAAATGAGTAATAGAACCAAACACCCCATGCAGCGCATAAGGCCGAACTAAGACATTTAAAGTCATGGGCCCCCTCTGTATTATGGCCCTTTCCAACCACGGTTCCGTTTCCCCATCGCTTTTCCAAATGAAAACCAATTCTGTGCTCAGCAAAATGGCATTTCATTCACGTTGACTCCTGGGGTACTCGTCCGAACTAGATGTGCTGTTCGTGCCCTAAGTTCAAGCATTCGGCACTGCTTTTGGCCTAGATATTTCCGGAGGTTCTAGACCACGTCACAGTAATGCGGGAGAACAGCCAGTGAGTCAGGAAACTACGGTGTGCCATCTTGTTGCTTTGGCGCATCCCAAATGGCCTGACCCACACAGCGCCCTGCTTCGCGTGCTCAACCACACAACTGAGGGTGCCCTCCATCTTTCTGTGGGTTTTGTTTCCCAAAACCCCTTCCCTTGGTTATAGTTATGCCAGCGGCGTAGCTAGGATTTTTCCTGGGGGATAGAGGCAAAAGAAAATAAACCCTGTTCAGGCGCTCCTGGAATTAAGTCTCTGGATGTGGTGTGATTTTCCAACTGCAAGAACATATTATTAAATACACATTTGTCAGAAGACATTAGAGATTGGTGAAGAGCTCCTCAATATGTAGATGAATGTGTGTTCAACCTTTAAGACACTGTCTGTCTTGCCTCCGTTGGCACATGGGAGTGCGAAGGAACTGTTGAAAAAACCCATAAGCCTGTTGCCTTTCTTTCTGGATGTATTCGGACATTAAGATAACTAAAAAATATTCCTGAGTCACCACAGTTTAAACTGATTCAGGTGTGTAAAGGAAGAAATAGCTGACACATTTGCTTCGTAATTTTATGCAAACACAAAATGAAGGAAAGAAAAAGGATACGGATGAGTACATTACGAGGCTACCTGGCTGCTGGCTTGTACAAAATATTTAAAGTATTTATTATGTCAAAAGTGGGTTTTATTTTTTTTAATGTTTTTTTAATGTTGATGTATTTTTGAGAGAGAGAGACAGAGCACGAGCAGGGGAGGGACAGAGAGAGGGAGACACAGAATCCGAAGCAGGCCCCAGGCTCCCAGCTGTCAGCACAGAGCCCAGCACAGGGGCTTGAACCCACAAACTATGACATCATGACCCGAGCTGCAGTTCGACATTTAACTGACTGAACCACCCAGGCGCCCCCTCAGTAGCTGGTTTTAAGAACACACTTCAAAAATGTTCCATGCTATTTTACTGTGTTACAATAACATTATATCATACCTGAAAATCTTTTCTTTGTGATTACTAAAATTAAAAAAAAAACAGTTTTGCCGCGAAGTAGTGATCATTATGTCCTGTTTGTTTGTTTGTTTGTTTTTGGTGCACATTTTTCTTACGAGAAATGTTTCAAGGGGCTTTGGGTGTCTTACCAGGAGACACCGTTTCATTTTCAAAATCATCTTTGCATATTACATCACATCCTCTCTCCTGTGAAGGATTCTGTAACGCCTTCTCGGAATGCATTTCCAGATCTGATTTGTGATAAACGGGAAGAGAACTTTCAGGAGTGAAAGCTTCACATCTACTTCATGCATATTTCCCTGAAATGCAGATTTTTAGAACATAGAATTGAGTCGGTTTTCCCGTGTTTAAACCCAAGCTCTGCGCCTTGCTGGCTGTGTGAGCAGACTACATTAGTGAGCCTCTCTGTGCCCGCTGTGAGAGTTGGGATGAGAGCAGTATTATGTAGCTCCCATGCTGTGGTCAGGAGGAGAGAAATGGCAGGGCTCCGGGGAAGGTCCCTGTACAGAGTGCATTCTGGCAGGTTCTGCTCCTGTCTTTGCAGCCTGTCTGTAGGTGAACGTCCAGGGTCCCTCGTTGCCTTTCAAGGCAGACATAAAAGAGATTTAGAAAATTGTGAAAACCTCTACTTAATTTATTTGCTTTGGAAAATAGTTATCTTCTCTTAAAAAATACCTTATTTATCTTGATGTACAATGGATTCATCATGGTTATTTTAAAACTTTTTTTTAACGTTTGTTCATTTTTGAGACAGAGCATGAATGGGGGAGGGGCAGAGAGAGAGGGAGACACGGAATCCGAAGCAGGCTCCGGGCTCCGAGCTGTCAGCACAGAACCCGAACGGGGCTCGAACTCACGGACCGCGAGATCACGACCTGAGCCGAAGTCAGGTGTTTAACCGACTGAGCCACCCAGGCGCCATGGTTATTTTTAATCGAGTTAGTATGTTTAACGGGCTGCTTTAATCCCGAACATGGTAAAATTCTCACCCACATGATTCAGAGCGATTTGGATCCTCCATGATTTTTACTTCTGTAGGTGTGTTCGGAGACGAGATGTGTGACGAGTGTTGTTCTATGTCCGTCTTCGTGTGGACCCACCTTTCTTTAATTGTGACATCTCCCGCGGTGTTCTCTGGGGGACTGAAGCCTGTGCACACTTGTGTTCTGGACACTCGGCGAACGGCTTGTCTGCACTTGATCCGTGGTGGCTAAAGCAGGCTGGGATTTACCTCCCCCCAAATTCACTGGCAAACTCTTTGTTTTTGCTCCTGGTGCGACTGTCGTGAGGACCACATTCCATATGGCGTGCAAATAATGAGACTCCTTACCCTCCATACAAAGCCCCTAACATTTATGGAATGCCAACTGAATACCCTCCTTGGAAGCCGTGCCAAGGGGGGATGTGAGGAAGGTCAGGCCAGAGTGTGCGGGTGGCTGAGCCCGGAAGGTGCTGTCAGGCTGCAATGGTGACCCCCCCCACCCCCCATAAGGCATCACACTTCTACGGACCAGACTCAGTGTGTGTGCAAAGGTGAGTCTCAGCAAGGAGAAAACTATGTCTGTGACACCTGTCACAGCAATTCTTTGGGTGACATTAAGCAAAAAAATATAGGGTAAACACACCACCTGTAGCATAATAACCTTTTTGAAAGGGGATAAAGAAACTGGTAGGAATCTATTTTAGTATTTTAAGATTTATTATCTTTGATGCTATTAATATGGGTAATTATTGTGCTGGAATTCTCTCTCCGTGGAAAATACTATTATTGAAATAAAAACTGCCTCTGTATTTTCTTTTAATTTTTTCCTTTTAATTGCCTCCTCTCAACACTTTATCGTTCATCAGTGTATTTTGTGCGTGATCAGTCTCAAACATTTCCGTCCATTTATTCCAACGGTATTCATTAATTATGCCCTGTGTCCTGACACACCTGATCAAAAAGTGGGTCACATGGCATGTGTCATGATCGGGTCTGTCCCCTGGGGAGGACACACACGTGTGCACAGGGAACGCAGGGAAGGAACACAGGTCAGCCCCGGAGACCGAGGGCGGTCCCGGGAGAGGAAGTGACTTTCGGTTGTGCGGAACCAAGGACAGTCGGCTGTCAAGAGGATGATGTGAAAGGTTTGAAATCCAGATCCTGTAGTGAAAAATAAATCAGAAGAGCAGAACTATCCAGAAATAATGGAGATACAATACAAAGGGTGCACCTGAGAGTAAGAGCTGAAGTTATGGCTGCCTTCCTAAAAGTGAACAAAGAAAATGAATTAAGCATGTGTGAGTCTCTGGAACATTCACGAAGCTGACTTACCGCGGTCCTTTCCAGAGGCCCTTTTCGGAAAAGATGCGATTGCCATGTGCCCCCATGTGCCTTTCGCCCCTGTTTCCAGGTGGGTTCATGTCAGTAGGTCACACAGTGTTTGTTCCTCTAAAAACTGAAACAAATGATAAGGGATCCGCTGCTCCTTACGAGGCTCCTTGAAGAGTATTCTCTTATCACTCGGTATTTTTTTTCTCAAGGCAGGATCTTCCCAAGGTCTCCTAACAGATTTGTGAGCCCCACTTCTGAATTCTTCTTGTCCCCGTGCTCAATCAGGACAAGTGTGGAAACACCTGTCTCTGACAGACTGCCCGTCTCTTCCTCTTTCATTTCCAATCACACTGCCACGACTTTCTGTAAAGGTGGGTGTGTTTAAGTTCAAACCCACGCATAGGGGCGACAACTAGGTATATCAAAATCATACGAAAAGTCACCATTCGGTTATCGACGGTGATTCTTCGCTAGTCACCGAGCTCGGCGATCAAATTATTTACTGACATGTTACTGGTGTTTCTAAAACCATCTCCATCAGGGGACTTTTCATTTCGGTGTGCTCCCGTTTAAAAGGAAAAGCCATCTTGCATCAATGTTGCTAAGTTTATGCTTGTATAAGACAGTGGAAATAGCCGACTGATTGCTCAAGAGGAGTTTATATGTATCCCGAGAGAGTTGTTCGGTTTGGTGCTAATCAACCAGAGGATGTTTACTGAATCCTTCCTGTGAGTAAGACATTGCTGCCAGAGGAGCTATAAAGGAAATTGGGAGGCACGTGACATAGGACTTGACCTCAATAAGCTTGCAAAATTTTTGTAGCTATGAGCCACAAACCATACACTCATCAATAGAACTAAGCATGAGAATGTGTATGTAGAATAGCGGTGAAAGTCAAGGTAATATAGGCAATGAGTATTGGCAGATATGACGCCCAACAGAGGGGGTGGGACTGTGCTGTGGAAGATGGGTGCTGTCCATGGTCTGAGGAATGTGTCCACGCAGACGCTGCCCCTGTCCTGCAGGACCCCGGGGCCATTCGGGATCCCGATGACGATCGATGCCATCTTTGTTCAAAACAGACGGTATCTGGGGCGCCTAGGCGACTCAGCCGGTTAAGCGTCCAACTCTGGATTCGGCTCAGGTCATGATCTTACAGGTTGTGGGATCGAGCCCTAGACGCTAACCCACCCACCACGGTCCAGAGTCCTGCCTCAACGACCACCCGACCCATCTCTATCTCTATCGTGCTCCCATTCTGCCTGGGAGTGAGGTCAGGGGTCTCTCTGTCTCCACTCCTCTCTTAGCTGTAAAGTCTTTGGATCAAAGATGAAATTCTTAATGCCAAAGACTGGATTCTTTTCTTCATCTTTGAATCTTCGACTCCTACACCAAGCCTGACATTGAGACAGAACAAAGCAAAACAAAACAGATAACAACAATACCAAAAAAAAATAACCACGCACAATAAGGAACAGCAGATCAGTCAAAATGGTACAGATGATCTCTTGCCTCATGCCCGTGCTTCCTCGAGGCTCCTCTGTCTTAGGCAACGGGGCCTCTGTCCCCATTGACGTCTGTCCGTCACTACTGAACTCTGCCTCCTTACATTCTCCATTCCAGGCCTCCCACTCCCTTGCTTCTCCTTCCGGAACTCTTCTCATGCTCACCCTGCCTCCTCCCTTGCTGGTGCTACCCTACTTGTCCTCGCCACCCCGGAAGACCTCACTGGCCCTCTAACTGCCTCCTGTGCACATGAGGCCCATTTTCCACCAGCTCTCAGTGTGTCATTTCTATAAGAGTAGATTTTTACAGCACAAATTGGCTAGCATCACACCTCTGCTTAAATCTGCAGTGATGTATTGTATTGTCCTCTGTTGCCAGCCCCTTGCCACGTATGGGAAATATCACACGATCTGACCCCTGCCAGCCTCTCTGGGAACAGATTCCATCATTCTGTCCCATGCTTCCTGTGCCCCGCACACCTGCGATGTGCCTCCTACCTAAGTTTCTGGGAGGAGACTCCTCCTCACCTCAGACCTTCTGTTTCTTCTGCCTGGGGGCTCTGTCCACGCGACACTGGCTAACCCTTCCCTGAACCACACGCCTGTGTTCCACGGCCATTCCTCAGAGGTCACCTCCACCCCCTTATCTGAGTCCCACCTTCCCCCACTGTACCCCCTCAGCACTGTGTTCTCACCCCATAGACCTTCCGACGGTTGGTAAACATGTGCTCATTTTTCCTCCACAAAACTGTATGTTCCATGAGGAAACAAGGTCTCTCTTGTCCACTCTTTTATCTCCAGGGCCTGGAAACATGGCTGGCACATTGCACAATGTCTACGCAGCCCAGTACATTCTGCGGAGTGACAGAGCGGATGACAAAGCTCTCGAGGAAGTGCTAGGTGCACATGGTTCCAATAGAAATGAGTTTCCTTGAAAGAATTTTTATCTGAAAGAATATGGACAGACACAGAGGGCGGAAGGCAGCTCACGAAGCTTCCCAAGGAAAACACAAGCAAATGATGGAGGTTGGCCCAAGCGAGGTGTGTTTTCCAACAAATCCTCTGCTCTCGCTAATGAGTGAGGAGGAACATTGGGTTTCTGGCTTCTTCACTTAGGAGCACTGGGGGGACAGCAAGAATTCAATCCACGACGTGTCACGCAACTGTGTGGCCGTGACCTGCTGTGTCCCACCTCTCTGACACGCCGGGCACTTCCAGCTCTGCGTGCCCTCCTAAGAGGGAGGCACCTCTGGGGAAACACTGAGACAAAGGACGTGGGAATGTGGCAGGCTTGATGCCCCTGTCTCCACTTTCTTTTGATTTCCCTGGAGACCCTCCAAAGTCTACATTCAGCTGGTTTATATCCAGTATGGAAATACATACGATGAAAAGATGTAGTGAACTCAATTCACACACCTTCCGGAGCCTGCATAAATATGAAATAAATGGTACTCTGGGGATGAAGGGCTTTAAAAAAAGTTAGTCTCAGCCTTGACATTCCAAGTATGAATACTTGCCTGTAGAGCTTCCATTTGTAAATGCTACTTGAGTATTTTCAAGAATTAGCAACCTAAAATTAGCAAATGGATCCTGTGTCACGTCTTCAGTAGGTAAATCAATGGGTTATATCCTCATTGATTATCTACAAGAGTCTTTTAGAGAATGGATCCCAATTCACCTAATATATATATATATATATATATTTTTTTTTTTTTTTAAAGAACAATCTGCAGGATAAATTGCCAGAAGCAACCCTCTCTGTAAGCACGGAGGCCTGGAAAATGGAAGACAGAGCCAAAGGCATGAGATGACGACTTCTCACCAGGGAAATTACAGTCGTGCCCAGGACCAATCTTGTTCATATCCTGAGCTTATAAAAGCACACAGCAACCCCTGAGTGCCCAGCACGCAGCAGGCTGGGATCTAGCATTTGTTACTGATCTTTGGAAAAAGAGGATCCCATGGGTATGGCTGAACGGGGACGAGCCCCGCCGTGAGCCCTGACTTTGGCCTGCCCCGGCCCTCCACCTTGGTTCCTGAGAGCACAGGGATGCGGGGCAGGACTCGTTAGGTGTTTTCCCAGGCACAAAGGTAAACACGTAGCGGGATCGCTGCCGTAAGTGTATCATGCCCATAACCACTTGACATCATCGGTCCACACCACAGTGACTTCGCTGAGAGCTCACGGCTTGTCCGTGAGTCAGGGGGAGGAGGTCAAGGCGTGTGCCAGCACGGTGTGATGACAACTTGGCATCTTTATCCTTACGTGAGCCAGCTGTGTCCAAACAAGGGCAAAGACCTTCCATTTGTGGAGGGGAAAAAATACGCAAACTAAAAGGCAGCTTACATGCTGATGGCCAAACAGCTCGCTTTTGAATCCACACAAGAAGCATCCCGCGGGCTGCCCTCCTCTGGGGCTGGGGGGCAAAGACCAGCGCTTCCCTCCGGCTCCCCTACATCCAAGCCCAAGAACGTCTTCAGCCACGGAAAGTCATTGTCACTAAGGGGCACCTGGAGAGTGCCTGTGCTTCTGTCCCTGTGTCCTTGCAGCCAGAGCTCTGGACGACAGGGAGTGGCTGGCTTCTGCCCCCACCTGCCTTCCCCTCCCTCCCCCCCTCCCCGCCCCCCCCCCCCCCCCACACCCTCCAACCTCCTGCAGAGCCAGGCAGGCATCTCTGTTACTCAGCACCTCCCCTCAGGTCTCGCAAGAGTCCGGGACAGGAACACCTGCTCTTTCAACATTGTCTCTGTTGCAAACAAACTTAGATGCTTTTGCATATTGATTTGATGGCAAAGTTATCGAGGTCTTGGAAAGGTGGTAATACTACAAGCAAAGTCCTTTTCGATTACTGTCTGTCACTCCACTTGCCAGGTCACAGCACCGCACACGTACGCAAGGGCTTCGTCCCGCAAAGTCGATCAGTAGAGAAAAAACTCTGGTGAGAAGACCTGATTTGTGTACTCTGTCCATTCATACACTAATTTGCTTTCTTAAAAGAAGATGGACCGTTGGGTCCTCTCCAACCCTATGATTAATTATGATTGAACGCAATTCATAGAATTGAAGTGTTCACATTTTTCTAGAATTGGTTCCCAAAAGAAAACAACAGCAAGGGTAAATGGGAAAATGTTGTCAAAACAATAATGATTTAGCTTTTGCGTGAGAAATCGTATATATTAGCCGCCTTTTACAAGTTCTGTATTTTACTAACAGAGTCGTACTTTGGAAGACTGAATGCACAAAATGGGCAATGGCCAGGCCACAAAAGCAGAATTCTGACCCACTCTCTGCAGCAAGGAGCCCAGAAACCAAATGGCCCTCTACAGTCACCAGCCTAGGGGGCCCAGCCTGTGGGAGGTCAGACCTCTGTCTCTAGCAATCCATCCAGGAAGCCCGTCCAGTGGCCACGACTTGATCAATACCTGAGAGCTTCCCTAACGTTTCCCCCTCCTCCAGCTCAGGGCCAGTCACAGAAATCACATAAGAGCCCATACTTCCAGTCACCCCCACCCACAGCTTCCCGAGGCCAACAGCCCCCCATCAGGGCACGCTTGCAATAGCTGAAGCCGTCCCTTCTCCCCCTGTAAATACTTTCCCACTCCCCTGCGCGCCTTTGAGACACTGCCAGATGCAGAGCAGGATGGCCAACCCCCTTGCTTTAGCGAGCTCTAATTTGCCTGTTGTCCCTCAGTTGTGCCACATTGTATCTTCTTCCTTTACATTAATGCTCCCAGAAGGGCGTCTTCATCTCTTCTAATTGCAAAATTCTACGATGGTTCACATTCTTAGGGTTTACCTCTTTATTTTTGAGCCAGAGAGAACGAGAGAGAGCGCGTAAATAGGGGAGGTGCGGAGAGAGAGGGAGACAGAGAACTCCAAGCAGGCTCAGCACCGTCTGCACACCCCATGTGGGGCTCGAACTCACAAGTCCCGAGATCACGACCTGAGCCGAAACCAAGAGTCGGATGCTTAACCGGACCGAGCCACCCAGGCCACCCAGGCTCGGTTCACATTCTTTTGTTCTGTTTTCACAGAAACGTGAACAGCGTGGACCGTACTGTGTTTCAGATGCGGACCCCACGGGAGACAGACCCTGGCTGAGTGTTTTCCTTTTTGTCCGGAAGGGCAGTAGAACCCCCCGGGGCATGCAGAGGTAAGGTCATGGGAATCACTCAAATTAACTCCTAATGGAAGGTTAAGGGTTGAGCTCTTTAGCATAAAGCGGGTTGTCTCCCTTAAGAATGTAAATCCCTTTTGAATTTCCCTGAGGAAGCTGGCCTGACCAGGAAGGTGTGTGGACAGCAAGGTAAGTAACCTCTGGGTGTTCTGATGGTTTGAAAGAAAAGCTCCCCCACCTCTTGGGTGTTGATGACGGTCCCAAAGGGAACGGTTAATTTGGGACGGTTAGACTCACTAGGTTAAGTGTTAACTATTAGATTAACAAGTAGACAAGCTTGGATGAGGTTCTGGCCTAGCACTGCCAGTATGTGCTATTTACAGACCTAATCAAATAAGATCGATAGATTTTGGGTCCCAAATGAGGCGTGGTTGGCTAAGATTTTGAGTAAGAGGTTGGGATCACACGTCTTGAAGATCCACTTCGTAGTTTATGTTGAGAAGCCGGACAAACACGCAAAACTGCGAAGCCTTGGACAAAATTCTCCGTTTTGAACAGCGCCACCTGGTGGCAGGATGAAAACAGCACCCACACCGTGACGGGACCAGCTCTTGACCCATCTGGAACAAGCTGGCCCAGTTTGGGGTCCAGGGATAATTCAAGGGGGAGATAAGTTCTGAAGACACTAATAATTAAGTAGAAAAGTTTAAAAAAATATATCCACATTCCATAATGAGTTTTGGTAACTTGCATGCAAATTATCCTTGGAGGAGTATTTGCCCAATTAATTATTAGCACTTGAGAATTTCTTTCCACATAGGCTGTGTGTGCCATTTGACAATTAGTGAGTTTCAAAAGCAAAACCGAAGGCATCCAACTGAATGACTTTATCAACAAAACCAGATAGAAATATTTTCAATTCATTTTATAATTAAATTTAATTACAGCATTTATTTGGATTCAGCAATTAATGAACAGTGAGACAGACTCTAACTAAGCCATGTATTAACTATAAGAGCAAAATGTCTCCTAAGCAAATGGATAAGCTGTCAGAGGGAAAATTTTGAAAATACTTAGGATAAAGTTCTGCAAGCATTTTTGTTTTGTTCATTTTCTCATAAATGCTGTAACGATTTTAAATTTAGTATACAAGAAACTTCATTTACTCAGTTCCTATGGTAAATTTGGCTTTCTGTTAAATCTTGATATTGATGTTTGATCAAGTTTACCTGGAAAAATTAACCCCGGAAAAATAAAAAGGTAAAAAAAATGAAGAAAATTTTTGCAAAGATCTTTCACACAATTTTTAATATCTGATAATTGCAGACTATACAGAAAGATACAGACACTCAATAATTCAACCCCTACCTTCACGGTATTTGTAGCCTATTTGAAGATACAGTAAATAACCAATTCACTACCAGAAACTATACCATTGACAAAAGTCACACTTTTTTCAAAGTGTGGTACAGGGGCACCTGGGTGGCTCAGTCCATTGAACATCCAACTCTTGATTTTGGCTCAGGTCATAATCTCAAAGGTTCGTGGGACTGAGCCCCAAGTCAGACTCTGTGCTGAGAGAGGAGCCTGCTTGAGATTTCTCTTTCTCTCTTTCCCTCTGCCCCCCTCCCCAGCTCATGCTGTCTAAAAAAATAATAAATAAATAAATAGTACAAGTATAAAGGACTAGAATAGTCCTTAAACAGACCCTACCGTATAATAATATAACATCTATCAGAATTTTGCCATCACAAATCAGTGGGACAAAAAAAATCATGGTATCAGGCAATTGTTATACATGGAAGGGAAAATCAGGTTAAGTGCTTAGTTCTTTTTTTTTAATGTTTATTTTTGAGAGAGAGATGGAGAGCGAGCTGGGGAGGGGCAGAGAGACAGGGAGACACAGAATCCGAAGCAGGCTCCGAGCTCTGAGCTGTCAGCACAGAGCCCCACTCGGGGCTCGAACTCACAAACCGCGAGATCATGACCTGAGCCAAAGTTGGACGCTTAAAGTTGGGAGCCACCCTGGTGCCCCAAGTGCTTAGTTCTTAATGATCACAGCTTTCTATGCAGGTGATTTCAAGAGTTAAATATTAAAAGTCCGCCTGCCGGTTAACAGACTTCTAAAAATTAATCCTCAAGAAGATAACGCTTTTCAATCTTGAAGAACAAGGGAAGCGATCATTGGGGGAAATGCAGCACTATTGGAAGTTTAGAGCAGACAATACTTGGCTGTGGTGAAGGGCTCTTGTGCCTTGTGTGTATTTTGTAGCATCCCCGGCCTCTGCCCATTGATCAGAGTAGTGCATCCTCTTTTTACAGTTGTGACAACCGACAATGTCCCCGGATATGGCCAGTGGTCCCGCAGGGTGGCAAAATCACCTCTGCTTGAGAACCACTGCTTTGTAAGAATAAAACCATCTGTAAGACCAAAAGGAACCTTCCACATTCTTGACCTTGCAGGAAAAAGACGGGGAAAAGGGAGCATGAAGTAGGTGCAACAGATCATGAAAAGATGCCCGAGGCCTATAAACCGAGCGTGTAGTGTTCTAGAAATCTTAAGCCTAAGATTTCTGCTACATTGTTAGTATATCGATCTATTTCATCCCGCTTGGCCATAATTACTACGAAACCGGTCTGGAAGTTCAGCAGAAAGCCTGAGTCTCTCCGCTGACTAGGTGAGCCAGCACAGATGTTCAGGCCGAAGACACTGACCTGAGCTTCAGAAGCGAAGTCAGCGGAGCTCATGGCGGTCACTTTCTTGGAGAGCCGCCATGCTGGGCCTTATTCTAACCATGTGGGTGCTTCCCTTGATGGCGCTATGGGAGCAGAAACTCCTTGCGGTAGGAATCAATTACATTACCTCTCTTCAGCTTCTTGGTTTTTTTAGGTATGACTTACACGCAATAAAACACGCAGGTCATAAGTATTCCATTTGGTTGGTTTGGACAAACATTCACGACGCCGAAAACAAGATACAGAACATTTGCATCAACCCAAGAAGGGTTCTCTTGTCCTTTCCCATTCAATAACCCCCTCCAGAAGCAATCACTTTATCTGATTTCATCACCACAAATTAGTTCTGCTTATTGTAGCGATTCATAACACAGACTCATGAAATCTCTCTTTTGTGCTTGACTTCCTTACTTATCATAATGTTTTGAAAATTCATTCATGTGACTGCATATATTAGTGTTGATATTCTTTTTATTACTAATTAGTATTCCATTGTGTGGCAATATTACAATTGGCTTATTGGCTCCCATGTGGATGAATATTCAGTTTTTTCTCAGTTTGAGGCTGTTGCGAATAAGGCTTCTGTGAACATTTGTGTTTATTTCTCTTGAATGAATACTTAGCAGCGGGATTGCAAGGGGTTAGAGGAGCTGAGTGTGTAACTTTAGGGGACACTATGACAAAGTTACCGAAGCAATTTGCCATCCAGAGCAAAATACATGAGAAGACTCCTTGTTCGTCATCCTGATCAACATTTGGTAGTGTCTATAATTTTGACTTTGGCTATTCCAATGAACATGAGATCTTATTTCATGATTTCATTTGTACCTTGTCATTTACTTATTGGATACTTGTACAGCATCTTGTAAAGTGCTTTTCAAGCCATTTATCAACGTTCTGCTGATAGGGTTTGTTGTTCGTTGTTGATCCGTAGGAGATTTTTTTACATACTCTGGATACAATTCTTGGTCAAATAAATGTATTACAGATATTTTTCCTTAGTCTGTGGATTGGCTATTTCTTTCTTAGTGGCAAAGAGTAGAACATTTTAATTTTGATGAAGGTAAAATGATCCATTTTAATAGCTATTTGCGCGTGTGTGTGTGAGGGTGTGTGTGTGTCTTAGAGGGGTTTGCCCTAACCAAAGTCGTGCTGTGTGTTCTGGGAGCTTCTCAAATAGATGTTTAAGTCTTTGATCCATTTCAAATGGTTATTATGTATTGAGTGAGTTAGAGGTCAAGGTTAAGTTTTCATTCCATACACATAACAACTAGTAGTATTTTTGTTTAAAAGTCCTCACTGTTTCCAGTGTATTACCTGGACATTTTTGTCAAAAGTCAATTGACCCTAACTTTGTGTGGTTCTGTGTCTTCACTCTACTCTGTTCCACTGACCTTACAACAATACCACACTGTTGTGATCACCCTGATGGCACACGTTCCCTCTTCTTTTCCACAAATTCCAAGGAATCCCAGATTCCTTACATTTCTATACATACTCTACTTCTCAGAAAAATCTGCAAGGATTATGAGTAGGAGTGTTTTGAATCTATACATCAAGTTGGGGAGTATTGACAGCTTGAGAATATTTATTAATCCTAAACTATTTATAAGAATAAATATTTATTCTTCAAGACTACAAATATAGCGTATCTCTTTGTTTACTTGGGTTTTTTAATTTCCCTTAGCAACATCTATTTAACATGACTCCTAGGTTGTTCATTTTGTTATAAAATGGTATGTTTTCAAAAAGCATACTTTCCAATTAGTACATAGAAATGTAATTGATTTTCATAAATTGACTCTGTATTCCACAATCTCACCAAATTAATTCATGAGTTTCTGTGGTTTATTTCTACTTGGTTCAGGGGAGTCTTCAACATACAGAAATAAGTCTTCTCTGAATCCTGACAGTTTTACCTCCTTTCCAAGCTTATACTTCTGCTTACTTTTCTTGCTTATTTCATTGGCAAGGACTTCCTGTAGAATTAGGAATGGAAATCACGAGAGTAGATAATCCTGTCTTCTCCTGAAATGATGGAGACATCATCTTTGTCTTCCATTTAAGGAAGATGCTAGATTCCGTGTGTGAAGATTCGGTTTTTTAGATGCAGGTACTTGCTAAGATGATTCATCATGGCTGGGAGTTGAATTTTGCCACTAGCTTTTTCTACATCTATTGAGGTGACTGTGGGTTTGTTTCCACCCAGTACTCAGTTCACGTGGTGAATGACATTGATAATTTTGAATGATAAACAAACTTTGCTTTTCTTGGTTAAAATCCATCTGTTCATGATATATTATCTTCTTACATAAAATTGCATTCAATTGACTAATGATTCGCTCAGGGCTGTTGCTTTTCCATGTGTGAATTTACTTTTTTTTTTTATTTTCTTATTCGGTTTTCTATCAAGATTATCTTGGTCTCATAAAACTAGTTTTATGTGTACTGTATTTTAGGAGTATTATATTTTCTGAAGAATTTGGCTAAGCTTGATACTATTTATTATACACTTATCTTGAATAAAATCTACCAGTGAAGCCACTTGGGCTTGGACTTTTGGGAGAAAGTTTTGTGATTATGAATTCAGTTTTTTAAATAGGTAGAAATATTCATATTTTTCAATTTTTCCTTGAATCAGTTTTGACAAATTGTTGTTTTCAGGGCTATTTCCCATTTCACCTAAGTTTTCATAACTTATTGCATAATATTTTATATTATTATCCTATTATTTTAAAGCTATATGATTTCTGGAAATTTGCTGTTTATTTTCTGATGTTTATAATATGTATTTTCTATGTGTTTTGGTTAGACTTGCTGGGAGTTAATCAATTTTATAGTAATTGTATATAGGTATATATAATACCTAATGTGTTATACTGTACTGTACCTACTGTATTATATACCTACTATATTATATATAATATATATTATATAAATATGTATCACATATATAAACACAGTTTTAAATTTCTATTTTCTATTTCACTGATTTCTGGTGTTAGTATAACTTTTTTCTTCTATCTACTTGGGTTTAATTTGCTTATTTTTTTAAGCCTCTTATTCATTTTACATCCTTCTTACTCACAGGCCTTTAAAGCTCTGTTTCTTTATCTAGACACTGCATCCCCAAATTCTGATAAGATGTGTTTCTCATTAGGATCAAAATATTTCCTCTTGTGAGTATTCCTTTGGTTTGTGGCCTATTTTAAACCTTATTAATTCATTTATTAATATGATATTGTAATTTATTTCTAACTTAATACAATATGGCCAGAAAATATTCTTTGTGAACTCTATATTTTTTCATGTATTGGGCGTTGTTATCTGACCCACCGCAAAGTTAATATTCTATAACCCTTGTAATAGAAACAGTTTATACCATGATTGTTTGCAATGCTCTATCAGTTATTGGGACAAATGGTTTTAAATCTCCAGCCATTTTTTGTGTGTCTGAAATTCATCCCTTTTTACTTTTATTTTTATAAATTTTCATTTCATTTATTACAGGTTTTAAGGTATATACACTTCGGATGACTGTTAATCCTTCTTGATGAACAAGTACTGTTATCTTTAATAAGCGTGCCTCATTATTTGCTGTAATACTCTTGGTCTCAAAGCCCGAGCCACCTGGTGTGAATCTTCCCACTTTTACCTTCCTTTGCTCAAAGTTTGCATGGTATGCCTCTTGCCACTCTATTACATTTGGACGATCTGTGTCCTTTTAAAGGGTGTTTTTTATAAACAGCATGGACTTATGTCTAGCTTTCTCATCCAATGTGACAATCCCTGCCTTTCAATAAGAATGCTTCATCCATTTATGTTAATTTTACTTAAGATAGGGTTGGAAGTTTATCATGTTGACATGTGTTTTCTGTTTGTCCCAACTCTTCTATATTCCTCTGTGTTTCTACTCCTACTTTGTGTTAGTATCATCCAGCCTACCACTCCGACTGGCTGGTTTGCTGTCTGAACTCTCTTGGCTGCGTTATCCTGCCCCCAGCCTCCAGCCGACCAGTCTGGTGCACTCAGGAAGGAAGGTTAGTTGTCAGACAACAGCCGATTCATAAAGCGGCTGTGCTGCCTCAGATTTTAATACATCAGGCAAACCCACACCTGGGACATTAAAATTTGCTTTGTTTCTTCTTTTATTTGTCTGTGGGAGAGGCTTGTTCTTCCAAAAAATCTGCCAAGAAGGAAAACAGCTGTCAGCCTTGTCTCTCCCAGTCTGAACCACAGACAGAAAGTAGTTTGAAGAAAAAAAAAAAAATGACCAGAGACTCAAGATGTGTAGGATTGTAACAAAGAATGTGCCACTCATCACTGGTGTCCCAGAAGGAGAAGACAAAGGATATGGAGCTGAAAAGATGTTTGAAGAAATGATGCTTGGAAACTTCCCAAACTTGGCAAAAGACATAAACCCACAGATTGCAGAAGCTGACTGAACCCGAATATGTTCCTCCTCAAGTGAGGAAATCTTGTAATCTCAGAAAAGAAGCGAGATCTTGTGAAAGAACAGCCTGCAGTATATAGTCTCTCATTCACCTCTTCAGTTTTCTATGTTCTGTTTAATAGTTGACGTAAAAATTGCAGTATCGTCTAACGTGATCTTGACGCACATAGAGGAAATACTTACTATAATTATCTTAAAAATGAGAAAAGATAAAAGGGTATGAAGAGAGATCAGGTCTCTATGTTTTGCTCAAACAGGTAAAAGGTTGACCCAGTAGATTGTGATAAGTTATGTGTGTACGGTAACCACTGAAAGCTAGACGAAGACATACATATAAATACACTATAGACCTATAGACAAATGAAAATGGGAATCTACAAATGTAGTCAAGGAACACAAAGACAGGAAAAAATAAGGAAATGGAAAATGAGAAAACAGGAAAGACAAAAAGAAAACAAAACAAAAAATTTTTAAAAAACCCACAATTTTTGCTCTGGCAAAGGCTCTGGGTAGCATGAGAAAATGAGCTAGTGGGTAGTGGGAGAGAACATTTATAAACCACACATATGTTGAAGGACTCACATCCTGACTATACAAACACATCTCGAAACTCAACATGAATAAACAAAATGCGACCGGAGAAGTGGCAAAAGGCATAAAGAGACATTTTCCTGACGAGGAGTGATGGATGGCCAATCAGCATTTGAAAAGACGCTCATCACCAGCTGTTGAGGAAATATGAGTGACAGTAACACGCTGTCACCACACATCCATCAGGACGCTGGAATTAACACCAGTGCAATAACACACACTGGGGAGGATTCCGGGAAGTGATCTCTCACTCTGCTGGCGGGGAAAACAGTTGGACAAGTTCTTAGGAACAACAAGCATGCACTTCCCATATGACCCAGCGGTGGCACTCTGGGGTATATATCCCAGAGAAATGAAAACTGCATCTCCACAAGAATGTCTATGATTGCTCAAGACAGCTTTACTTTAATAGCCAAAAACTGAAAACATCAAAAATAGGTGAATGGCTAATAAAACCATCACACCTTGGAACACTACTCAGCCAGAAAAGGAAGCAAGCTATGGAGAGATGTGGCCACTTGAGTGGATCCCAAGGGCACCGTGCTGAGTGGAAAAGTCATGAGTTGTGTACCTCATGAAGCCATTCGTACAACACTCTTGCAATATCAAAATTATAGAGACGAGGACCAAAAGCTAGGGGTTGCCAGTGTTTAGAGATGACGAAGAGAGGCATAGGCATGACTGGAAAGGGAGTAGTGGGGGTGAAGTCTTTGTGGTCATGGAATGGTTCTCTACATTGGTTGTGTCAGCGGCTTCCCAAATCTGCATGTGATAGGATCATGTGCACGCACATTGTACCTGTGTCCCTTTCCCGGTTTTGATAATGCATTGTCCTTACTTACCACATACTCTGGGGAGACTAGTTGAGTGTTCATGGGACCTCGCTATACTATCTTTGCAACTTCTTACGAATCTATAATTATTCCAAAATAAAAAGCGAGAGAAATATTTTTTAATTTAATATTATTTATTTTTGAGAGAGAGAGACAGACAGAGAGACAGAGAGACAGAGCGTGAGCTGGGGCAGGGGGCAGACACACAGAATCCGAAGCAGGCTTCAGGCTCTGAGCTGTCAGCACAGAGCCAGATTCGGGGCTTGAACCCACGAGCCTTGAGATCATGACATGAGCCGAAGTCAGACACTTAACCAACTGAGCCATCCTGGAGCCCAAAAGCAATATTTTTTATAAGATAAATTTTATTTTAACTGTTCAACTTTTTTACACAATCCACAAATTTTGGTAATACATAAACAAAGGATCCTTTATTGAATATCCATGTAACCTGACCATGTATGACTTACTCCTGTGGGCATATTTCCCTTATATTAGCTTTTTCTTTATATCAGCCTTGTGGAAAAGGCAGTAATCAATAGTTTATGCTCATATACAGAAATAAACTAAAGCAGAGAGAACTGAAGGATCTACATGCACACCATGAGTAGAAGACGCACCAAGGGGGTCCCTCGGTGGCTTAGTGGGTTGAGTGTTTGACTCTTGGTTTTGGCTCAGGTCTTGATCTTATGATTCGTGAGATCGAGCCCTGCATTGGGCTCTGCTCTGACAGCGTGGAGACTCCTTGGGATTCTTTCTCTCCTCCTCCCTCTCAAAATAAGTAAACAAACTTAAACAAAAAAACAAAAGCAAAACAAAACAACCTAACCAAAGGGAAAGGGACAGCGTGGGACAAGAGATCTGACACAATGTAATTTGTTTCGAGAACAGCTACGTATTATTGGCAAATGGGCCAAGTGGTGGAAATGGCAGAAAGTTACATGTGTCGAAACCTGGAAGAAGCCAGAGAAGTAAGTTGGGACTGGAGACTGAACCCAATATACCAGTTTGGGAAGTTGGAAGTACATGTTCATGAGAACAGGGACCACCTGAAAGGATTTTACCTGACTGACTTGGGTCTCAGATGGGTATCGTAGGCAGTGCATGGGCTCTGCAGTGTCATTTCCCTCTTCTTCTAGACTCTGGAATCCTGGTGACAGCCTTCGACAGGTGCAGTGGTGTGGCAGAGAGGAGGACTCAAATCCAAATGATCCACACTCGATAGAAAGATACAGCACAAACGTAACCCTCTCCCCCACTGCACAACAATTGTCTGCCTGCTGGGGGATGTATCTGGATCCTGAAGAACAGAGAAGTGGAGAGAATGATGTGGGCTGAGCCCATCACTCCGTGGGAGCCCCGAGGAACGCTTCTCCGCCACCATTCAGCTGATCTCAGGTGCGTGAATCCTAAGACGCAGAAATAAGACAAACACAGAAAACAATGCCCATGCAGCTCAGCAAACTTTCTCATCAAAACCGTTTTAAGACGAACAGCCCAAATCTTCGGGCAGGAGAGTTTTGTAGTATGAAGACAAATGAGGCTGTGCCCATGTGTGCGTGTCTAGAAGGACACGCCGATGACACTCTCCAGTTAGTAAAGCCACGCTGAGCGGTTCGTGTATTTCTATGCATGTGTGTCCATATGACAAATAAGCACACACATCTTTGTTCAAAACAGGAGGGTCCTTAGCTGTCCTTAGAGACGACGTGCCATTAATTTTACTAAACACTGGATGTCACTGTTGTAGTTTTATAATAAAAAAGTAATAAGTTACGGAAACGAAGAGTTTCCTAATCAATATTCTCAAAATAGCTAGAGAAATCAATTCATATTTTATATTTTTCATTAAAAAGAGATGTATCCCCTTCAAGAAGTCTGGTTTCTTTGTAGGACTTGCTGCTTTTAAAGACCAAAGAAATGCACACCGCATTCTCTGGGCATGGCTGTAAATCGTACGTCCATAAATCACTTCTGAAGTCCCCTGCTCAGCAACGAGAGATCCATACGACTATATAAAGCGCGTGCTGAGGAGGTGTGTTTGTTGCTTTCTGTGAAATCTGAGATCTGCCATTGGATGCTCTTTTCCTGGGCGAGCCCAAATTGACCCTTGCAGTCATCGTGATGTGCATGCAAAATTACAGAGTACTGTTCCCTCTGGCGTCTCTGTAATGAACGATGTGAGCTAATTGCCTGTCACTTCCTCCCAGCTGAGAAAATAAGTTTCTATCACCAAGCCGACCGATCCGTGCCAAATTCGGATTGCTTTCTCAGATTTGGGATTGACGTTGGTGCAGAGATTTCTTACAAATCCCCAAACTGTCAGAACGTGTCAGTGCCCCGTACCGTTTGCTGTATTCGTTCATTGGCTTCTACATAGCAGAGCACATTGGTGAGGTTCCCTGTGACAACCCGACGGTAGCTGAGAGAGACACGCCTCGCTGTTTGAAAATACGCTTTTCATGAAAAGCAATTCTCTAACCCGGTTTGGCGAAGATGGTCCAGGTTAGCAAGACACGTCCGTGTAATTGGCGTGTTGGTAAGTGTAACTTTTATCAATAGTTATTATATAAACTGCCAGCCTTTTTCAGTAGTATGACACCACAAAATACGTGTAATTAAAACGACGTTGAAGGTCACGAATGACTCTTTGATGACTTAGGAAACATTTCTGTGTCTTTTGGGGTCTGAGATGCATAGCAGCATCAGTTATGGAAGTAGACACACGCCAACCCGTGCCACTGACTTTTGTCTCTTTCCCCAAGCAGCAAATACCTGACATCAAATGCGTACCTAAGACAGCCCCTCAATAATCATTAGCCGTCGAGGAGGTTAGAAGGCAGCAGCTGTGGCTCCGATACAAAGCTGTTCCTTGGTAAGGAGCACATTTAACACCAAATTTTTCTAAATGTTTTGAAACAAAACATACCCATTTTTACTTATTTTTTTTAACGTTTATTTATTTTTGAGACAGAGAGAGACAGAGCATGAACGGGGGAGGCTCTGAAAGAGAGGGAGACACCGAATCCGAAACAGGCTCCAGGCTCTGAGCTGTCAGCAAGGAGCCTGCTTGGGATTCTCTCTCTCCCTCTCTCTCTCCCTCTGCCCCTCCTCAGCTCTCTCTCTCTCTCTCTCTCAATATAAGTAAACTTAAAAATAAGTGTCTTCGATCCCACCTTTGAGGGATAATAGACCTTCAAAAACGTTAAAAAATGTACTGTGTGAGCCAACATACGGGACCAAGGAAATGAGAGGTAGTACAGGGCTTTGGAGGGGGTTTTGTCTCTGGTTTACGGGACAGGTAGGCACGCACTGAAGATAGAAATGGAAGAAGAGGGGCGCCTGGGTGGCGCAGTCGGTTAAGCGTCCGACTTCAGCCAGGTCACGATCTCGCGGTCCGTGAGTTCGAGCCCCGCGTCAGGCTCTGGGCTGATGGAGCCTGTTTCTGATTCTGTGTCTCCCTCTTTCTCTGCCCCTCCCCCGTTCATGCTCTGTCTCTCTCTGTCCCAAAAATAAATTTAAAAAAATGTTGAAAAAAAAAAAAAAAAAAAAAAGAAATGGAAGAAGAGGGGTGCCTTGCTGACTCATTTGGTAGAGCATGTGACTCTTGATCCTCGGGTTGGGAGTTCATGCCCCATGTTGGGCATAGAGCTTACATTAAAAAAAAAAAAAAGAAAGAAAAAGTGAAGACAGAATGTGGAGACATTCTGCATAACAGGTAGGGGGCTGGGAAATCCTGGAATATTTTATTATTTTTTAATCATTATGTATTGCTTTTATTTTTCTAATTCTCTGACTATAGGATAATAAGGGAGGAGGAAATATTTGTAGCATTACTATATGATTGCATGGATGGCTAAAGACATACTTTTCCTTTTCTAGAAAGGGATTATACATTTTTCTTGCCCAAACTTGGTACCAATTCTTCCCCAATATCTGATAAAAACAAGATGATAATTGATATGAGAAGACGGTTGACTGAGATGCTCTGTGCTTTATCAGCAACGACTAATTATTAATTTCCTGCTGACTACAGAAGCCTGCAGAATTTAATCATAGTAAAGAGCCAATAATTTCCTTTGGACTCACAAATAAGAAGAAAATTGAAAAAAAAAAGAGCAGTTTTAAAAATGTATCTAACTACAATAAATAATCCCCACAAATCTTTTCATCGTGGAAAATGGAATTCGGAATTACAAAATTCTCTGTTACTTTCCCCAAACCAACACAGGCAACATCTCCTTTTTCTTTTTTAAATAATAGGTTTGGACTTAAAATAATGCAAAAGCTGTAGTGCTATTAACATTTGATATGAGTTTTCTTTCATAATAAATGGATATCCTTCACAATATGGCAAGTACCAATTGTTGAGAGAATAAAGCCGTTCTAATTAAATGGAAGTATTTTACATCCGTAAGTATGGAAATGAATCATGCATATTGCATCGTGGATGGCTTGAGTGCCCATTATACTAGGTTGAGCTGTAAAATTATCATTTTAAAATATTAATTTATTTTAATACATTCTTAAAATTTCTACATGCAGATGTAAAGAGTCTGTTTTTGTTTTAACCAGTTTTATATTTTGAGTACTTAAGATAATGGAGTACCCTGTACCTATGAAGTGAAATAGAATTTCATTGCTACTTCTTTAGGAAGTGTTTGTTTTAGCGGATTTTTGTGATAAGCGTCTTATTGTGATGCAAAGTGAAATGAATGAAATGAGCCCCCATTTAGTTATAATAATCTTTGCAGCACATTGCTTTTCCGTTCCCCAAATATTTTATTAGAACCAGTATACAATTTCAAAATTAACATTTTTCTGGGTTCATTTTTACTTGCATTTTGTACCTCGCTGGCAATTGAAAATGTTAATGAGAAATAAAATTAAATGAGAGATTGAACTGGGAGAGGAAAACAACAGAATTTATAGGTAATATGCAAAAGAATTCGTTCACTTTTATATGATTGAAGTTATCAGAAAAGTCCAGAATTTGATCCACTGAGACAGTTTTTCCTGTTCAGTTCTCCTTTGACCGACTCATTTACCAATATATTTAAAAATATTATGAGCATTTTCAAGTGCACACAAAATATTGGATCTGTACTGTATGGACACATATCAGCCATATGGATTCAAATGATCAAGATTTTACCATATCCGCCTTATCTAATCCTTTTTGTTCTCCTTATTGTTTGCAGTTTTCAAAGCAACTCCCAGACACTGAGTCATGTCCCCCCTACATACTGCTGTATATATTTATAAAAATTAGGAACATTCTTGGGGCACCTGCGTGGCTCAGTCAGTTAAGCATCCGGCTTTGTCTCAGGTCATGATCTCAAGGTTGGTGAGTTCCAGCCCCGCGTCGGGCTCTGTGCTGACAGCTCGGAGCCTGGATCCTGCTTGGGATTCTGTGTCTCCCTCTCTCTCTGACCCTCCCCTGCTTGAGCTCTGTCTCTCTCTCTCTCTCTCTTTCTCTCAAAAATAAACATTAAAAAATTCTGAAACAATTAGGAACATTCTCATTATAACCAAAATGCTATTGCCATACCTAACCAAAATAATAGTTCATAAAAACCAGCACAAACGTAGATTATTCTCTCATTTTTCTGACTCTTTCAAAATTGGTGGTCGGTTTGAATCGGTGTCCAAGCATGGAGGGCATGTCTGGGTCTCTGAAACATTTTTAACGTAGAGCGTGCATCCATGTATGCCACTGCCTTCACCGTGGACAACACCAATTCCACTGTTTTTTATTTTACTTTATTTTATTAAAGTTTATTTATTTTTAGTAATCGGTCCATCCAAGGTGGAACTCGAACTCATGACACCTAGACTGAGCCAGCCAGGCGCCCAAGTCTGTTGTTTTTTAGAATATCCCTCATTCTAACAAAACAAACCAGCAAAGAGAAAAGAGAGAGACAGATAGAGAGAGAGAGAGAGAGAGAGAGACAAAGAAACAGACTCTTAAGTCCAGAGAACACACTGATGGTTTCCAGAGGGGAAATGAGTGGGGGGTTGGAGGAAATGGGTGATGGGGATGAAGGGGGGCACTCGGCACGAAGATCACCGGGAGACATATGCACGTGTTGAATCACTACGTTGTACACCTGAAATGGATACTACGCTGTGTAATTGTTTTTAAAAGAATATTGGAATTGTTTTTAAAAGAATATTCCTCATTCTGTGATGTCTACTGACTTTCTGCTGATATTTTTTAGTTGTATTTTTTTTTCTTGACAGAGAGAGTGTGTGTGCGTGAGAGAGCATGGGGAGGGGCAGAGAGAGGAGGAGGGAGAATCTTAAGCAGGCTCCGTGCTGTTGGCTCAGAACCCGACTCAGGACTCCATCTCACGGAACCGTGAGATCATGACCTGAGCCGAAATCAAGAGTCGGACGCTTAGTCGACTGAGCCAACCAGACGCCCCATCTGCTGGTATTTTTTAAAATCTGTTCTTCATGACTGTGTTGCCTACACTAGAAGTCAGCTCTGTAAAGACTTGGTTCAGTTTCCTGGATGGTGCTGTGTCCCTTCTATTGCAAGAAGACAGAGATACCTACTGTCTGATTGGAACCATTTTTAGAGATACTAAGTTTGATCAGTTCCAGCATTGGTGGCACAGTCTCTCCATCGTGGAGTTGTCAGGTGTGGGGGTCACCATCAGAAGGGCCAAAGAGAGAAAAGGTGACCACTGGTTCCCACTAAGGACTGCAAATGTGGAAGGAGACAGGAGACCCCAACAGACTTTCGTGTTAACCATCTACACTGCTTGCCCTTTGATCTCCGTGTGCATGTCCTACTTTTTTTTAATTTTTTTTTACCGTTTATTTATTTTTGAGACAGAGAGAGACAAAGCATGAACGGGGGAGGGTCAGGGAGAGAGAGACACAGAATCTGAAACAGGCTCCAGGCTCTGAGCTGTCAGCCCAGAGCCCGACGTGGGGCTCGAACTCACGGACCGCGAGATCATGACCTGAGCCGAAGTCGGCCTCTTAACCGACTGAGCCACCCAGGCGCCCCTGTATGTCCTACTTTTGCAATTCAAAGAATAGAATATCTCAAAGCGAAGCGTATCTTTCTCTCTCCCCTGGGTTTCCTTGCCACGTTCTTACCAAACAGCATATGCAGACCGAAGTGGCATCCAAACACCTGCCTCCAGACTCAAAACCGATTCTTTCAAGTGCAGGTCGTGTTTTCATTAACAAAACACAGCTTTATTTACCTTGCCATTTCTCATTAGAAATCGAAAACTATGTGCACGACATAGTGCAAGGAGCTTGTTGTAGGAATGTGAGAGCTATTGGAACTGGTGTTGTAAGAGACTCTGGGGTTTGGCTTTTCATCTCTACAAGCTGGTCACAGGATGGCTGGACAGTGATCTGCTCTGAGTATGCAATGTTTAGGTGCTTGCTGCTCAACAAATATAAATTCTCTTGTTTCTTTCCACGCTGGGTGACTATGTCTGGCTAAGCTTGTCCAGGGAATCTTAGAGAGCTGTCAAATTAAAGTATGGTTTCTTCTGCCAACACTCATATAATTCATGGATCCCATAAATAACATTTTTCAAAAGCACCCGTTTCTCCTGACACCACTTCATGTGGCTTTACAGTACTTTCATTTGTTTCCCCCACCTACCTAGGGACCCTCCCAACGACAGTAGTGTATGGAACACACACACACACACACACACACACACACAGAAAGAGAGAGAGAGAGAAGTATCGACAGGAGTTGGTGCTAGCAATGGTCTTGAGGGGTATGGAGACAGAATAAAACCCGTTCCCTGGAAACCCGTGGGGAAGGGCTGAAAGATGGCTCTACCCTTGGTTTCACTTCACGAATCTCTTGCAAATGGACATAAGTCCACACGTAGAAGTTGCTCCATGGGCTCTTCTCTCAACGCAGGGGCTGTTGCCTCTTCAACTAGAAAATTGTCGGGAAGTTGCTAACTCCAAAATGGGAACAAAGGTGGTCTACATTTTGGATTGCTCTACTCCCATTTGTCTCGAAAATGGCACACATCCCAGATGGTTTAGAACAACCTCAAACGGAACAAGGACACAGTAAGGGATGGATAACTGGCTGAGAAGAGATAAGACAGAGGAATCTGCCTTCAACATCATCTGCTTTTTTTTTTTTTAAGTTAGATTTTGGATTTCGAACTCAAGGAAGGCAAACAAACAAGGACACACTCTGAGAACCCAATCTCAAATCCCAAATTCTGCCACCATATTTTGCCACGTAAAGTCAGCAACAGCACTAGTGTTACCATGGAGAGTCGAAACTAAACTTAGCATCAGATTTTTAACACCACAATACATGCTTTTGTCTCCAAAAGGTCTAATGCAATTTCGAAGCCTTTTGGCTTTTTGTAAGAAAAAAATGGAAGGATTCCAGTCTGGCTTCTCTTCCTGCCTTTGCTCTGTGCCCATAAATGAGGCAAATTTCTTGGCAATCCAACAATCACTGTTTTCGTCTATAAATCAAAGACAATAATTGTCCTATTTTATGAAACTTTATGTGGTGTTAAGTTACACAAGCCACGGACAGTTTTCAGAAAATACCAAGGACCCAAATTACACTTCCCAGTACAATGATTGTCAGTGAAGTGGCATTTGGAGGCATGTGTGAAAACGTGTAGGGATCCTGAGGGCATTCTTGTGTAGACAGCAAGAGGAAACATCGTATTACTTAATTTCTGTGCTTGACTTGATACTTGAAAAAAATCCATCCTCGGAAAGATAAGTTGCAGCTGGCAGTTCGTAATCGGTTCTCTGACTTGGGACAACTTTTTCAGAGAGGGAATGAAAGAATCGTGTACCGACAAATCCCTTCTCTCCTCTTTGCCACATGGATGGTTGTAAAATGACTGGAACTCCAACTGCCGTAGGCTAATTGAGTAAAGAGCACCACCAACTATATAACCCAGAGCCCTCATTCTCAGTGGTTTGCTGCTGTTTGTTTGCACTGGGAAACTTTCCCCTACGGCCACTATCTTAGAAGGGGAGCTAGCTGTTGGGGAGGCTACAGACCTTCAGTTTTAGGAGCAGTGCACTCCTGGAGACTTCATGTCCAGCCTCGTGACTAGTTGGTGATAATGTATGCATCCTTGAAATTTGCTCAGAGAGGAGTTCTCCAGCGTCAAAAACAGCATAAAATGGTAACTAAGTGAGGGGTTGGCTATGCCAACTAGGTCGATTATAGTAATCACCTTACAGTGTGTATGTATATTCGCACATCGCATTGTACAAGCCTAATATATATGCATACATATCATATATGCATATATATTACATATATATATATATATATTTGTCAATCCTACTGCGATAAAGCTGGAAAAAAATCATTAAAAATATTCTAACCAGCAGTGGGGCTGTGGTCCGTGGAATTGCACCTGTACATCTCACACATGTGACCTAGTTGTCACCTGCAAAGGCTGGACTATGGCACATTCCTGTTTGTCATATTCTGCAGGCAGTGGCACAGCCCCGACACTTAGAAAACACGATGGACTGGGTTCTGGACACCTTTTTGTCTCTGAGGACAAAAAGACTGTGTCTTCTCTGCCGATAGGAGAAAGCTAGGTTTCCTAAGACCACAGGGCAAGTCAGGTGGACATTGTAGATGGGGAATTGGGGTGTTTGTCAGCTGATGGGGGCAGACGGTGGGGAGGACGGTTTGGGGTCTCCCCGGGGGGGAGAGACCAGCCCAGGCAGGGGGGTGCAAGGCCACGGAGCATAGGGTCCCTGAGTAAGAACTGTGCCCCAAGAGCCAGCAGGAGAGTCCTTGCAGGTGCCTGCAGCCTCTCCTGGCTCTCCAGGGTCCCAGGCAGGGGCGCAGAGGTGCTGGAAGGCAGAGGTCGGGGCAGAAGTCATGGTTGAAAGGAGGGTCTCGGCCGGGATCTGCAGGTCACTGTCTCCCAGCCCCACCCACCAAGGTTGACAATGTGCCAAGCTGGGAGGGCACTAGACATTGTCATCTGCCTCGAAGAGGGGGGCCTGGGAAAGACATGTTTATGAGGATGGATAAAGGGATTTGAAAAGCCCTCCGCCCAGGAGACATAAGCCAAATCCACTTTTGCTGCCCTCGCATGCGGGCCTCCCCGCAGGTCACTGAAAGAGGGACCGTGGCTCCAGTGTAGCAGCAAGGACACTGACGCCCCTCTCCTGTTCCCCTGAGCCTGCCGTGGGCTCTATCATCACCACCCCAGCGTGGAGGAAGGTTTGGCAAACGCTGTCCCCAGGGATGCAGGCTGATACGTGCAAATATTTTTCCTTCTCATTGTGATGTAGAAATGCTTGTCTTAACCTTTCAAGAAAATCCAAATGACCCCAGAGTGCAGTGATTTTGAAACTGGACACCCTTGGATACGCTTTAGGACACGTGTGTACCCCAGGGTCGTGACAGCGTGGGTGGCTCTGTCCACTGAAGGGGCTTGGAGTGAAGGCAGAGCATGCAAACCCAGAGGTTGGGAGCCACCACTGTTAGTGTGAGTACGCCCTGGCCCGTCCACGGCAACTCGTTCCTAATGATTAGTAGCGACCATTTACTCCAAGCCCCATGTATGTTTTCACACTTAGGGCAACGTAGGGACGAGGACGAAGTGACCTAAGATCGCTGAGTCCTGCCGTGTGACAACACCCCGCGTAGCCGAGCTGCTCTAAACACACGTGAGCAAGCAGACAGCAGCCTGGAGGCCCAGCGCACCTGCCATCGGCGTGATGTAGAGCCCGCTTGGTCCTCAACGGCCAACAGTTGTCAAAGCTCAAGGATCAATAATTAAAAGGGGAGACAAGCAAACCCCACCCCACCCCGGAACTGTTAGACGCGCCCTGCCGGAGTCACGGCACCGTCCTATGGACACGTCGGAGGCATCATTCAACACCATTCAACGCGTGCAGAGCATCTTCACTGAAAATTGGAGGACGCGGATTAGAAGGTGGGGTTTCTTTTCTTCCCGGTTGCAATTCCGCTAACAGACATTTTAGGCAAAGTGCCGGAACCTTCGTCTAACCCGCAACTGGCCGCTGATGCCAGGCAAGCGTGAATTCTCTTCCGTGGTTTTCCAGAAGTCATTTCAATCTTTCCTGAATGAAGCATTTCATCTTTTCTCGTGATTACAACCCCTCCACCTCCACTTTGTGAATCATTTAGTTCACATATAAATACAAATACCTAAATTTAAGTGATGTTAGCTTCAGGAAAGGACACACGTCTTCAGAAAGCTAACATGGAAATACTCTGATTGCAAAAATAAAGAAAAAAATAAGAACCCTGTGAAGGCCATCCCACCACATTGGAATCATCTTTGCAAAATTCATCCCTGTCCCTGTCTGTCTTGCTTTACTATTTGACTTGGTCTCAACCTGATGTTGTGTGGGGCCTTAGCTCATGATATGGGCGATCCAAGAGTAACAATTTTCATTTATTTTAAGTTTATTTACTTATTTAGAGGGGGAAAGAGAGGGAGAGAGAGAGAGGATCCCAAGCAGGCTCCACACTGTCAGCATAGAGCTCGATGCGGGGCTCAAACTCCCAAACTGTGAGATCATGACCTGAGCCACGCGGGAGCCCTGATAGTTTGGTTTTAAATTGAATATTCTTATTAGAATGTTGACTCTTTGGCACTTGATTCCTTGTGGTTTAACATCCAATCAGACATGCTTTTGTTAAGATTACATTAGATGATTGTATTTGTTTCAAGAAAAACTTAGGGAAATATGGGTAGAAGTGGAAAAAGATAAAAACCAATTATCAAAGACACTGGGGAGGTAAAACACACCTGATCAGTCTGTGTATATTTCATGTAGAAAATTGAGTTAAAACTCTAAAGGATGCTTTCAGGATGCAAATAATCAGGATTTCAGAAGGTGCAAGCTTTTTAAAATAATCCCATTTTCTGGGCCCCAGATGCAGTAAATCACAAACCTGATAAGGCAGAAAACCCACCCTAATATCTCCTTTAGATCCGAGCATTTAGCAATTTGTGATTGTTTCCACGCTAAGAACAAGAGTTCCTGATAGTGGGTATCACAAACATTTTGTAAGGAAAAGCTAGTGTCGCATTTCACAAAAGCAGCATAAGATAAGGAAAGCCTCTCTCTAATTGACAATGACAATAGTCACCTAGGGAGTTCACGGTGGTGTCTCTTCCACATCTATTGCTTGATCAGAGTGAAGTCACATGCTTCCTTGTCTCAGGTCAAATGGCAGGTTACGCCAGGTTATTATTTTCTGCTTCTGTTACCGAATTCCAGTCTGGTGAGCAGGACTTACTCTGCAGTTTCTGGGGAGCAGTGAATGTAGCCCCTCTCATACCGATTCAGAACCACCCCGGCTCAGGGTCCCTCGTTGTCCTGAAGGTTCGAATAGCGAGCTGCACTGACAAGGTCAGGTTGGAATACGGGCACATCATTCTTCTCTAAACTCTGGGCTGAGGCGATCACCTGCCTGAAAATTATTTGAACTCCTTTTAAAAAGTAAATGAAATGAAAACAGGAGTTACATGCTTCTCTCAAGTATTACTTGCCCCACCATCCAAAGTGCCCCGGGACCTTTCAGATAAATCCGAAACCTAACAATTCATGTAGATCGGGTGGAATTGCTAAGTGTGTAGTCCTCGTGTTAACCCATCCCAGAAATATATGCGTTTGCTATTTCCCTCAGTAAAACATTATTTCTGCCTTTGAACTATAACAAGGTCCACAGTTACTGTGTCAATGAAACCCTGGGATTTATTTTTTAATTGATTTATTTTAATCTTCCTAATTTGAATGGAGGTTGTGAAATAAAGATTTAAAGATCTGCAGATAGATGAATGGTTTTTGAAAAAAGAAAGGATGAGAAAGAAATAAAGAATATGGAAGGAAAGAAGGAAAAGAAAGAAAGAAAGAAAGAGAAAGAAAGAAAGAAAGGAAGAAAGAAAGAAAGAAAGAAGAAAGATACAGCATGATTACTATATTATTAAATGATATACTATATGAATGTTATCACAATGTACATCGTGTTATACATGTTATACATGGAAGTCTTGTGAATAGCAAGCATGTAAAAATTTTCTTAATTCTCATTTTTCAGATTTTCCATGCATGCAGTCACGTCACTAGAGAATGACGATTTTACTCTTCCTTTTAAGCTGTGCCTTTTTGTTGTTGTGCTTGGGTCTCTTGGTTTTCCGCACTGGCCAGGAACTGCAGGGTGGTTTTCAGGAGATCTGATGATAAGGGTGTTCTCGCCTGTCACTGCTCTCAAAAGAAATGATTTTCAGGTTCACCATGGATATTTGCTGTCTGATGTTTCCAAAGAGCCTCCCTATCATATTATGAAAGTTATATCCTATTTGTCACCGTTCAGCTAACGATATTTCTACAGTCAACTCTGCATTTTTGGTAACTGGAATGTTCAGAAGCCCATTTTTATAATTTCAAAACATAGGGGACATTTACAAGATTTTTTTGGTTGTTTCTTTTCTAGTTTAATTGCTGGTTGTTAAAGGAATTAATTCTTCCCTTTACCTAAGTTAAATCTTATGTAGAAGGCCAGTTAAAAAAAATAGGTACAATTACTGAGAAGGAATTGAGTTTATATATTCCTAAAATATTATCACTGAACTAGGAAACAAACTCATTAACATTCTGGGTTGGGATGTGTTTGTTCTTTTTTTTTTTTTTTTTTTTTTTTCCTAGACCCTGGGCTTTATTTATAGGTCACTTCTATGTTTCCTACATTCACAGTTTGTATTTAGGAAAGTCAATAATATCCACCAATGTGAGGAGGAACCCGAAATACAACTTCATAAAGATTAAAGATCATCTTAGGTTCAATTGCTGTTATTTTGAAGCCAAATTTTTAGCTATATTGAACAGAAAATAACACAATGTATTCATTAGTCCCCCACAATTTTCATTCAAAAGGCTAATATTTCATAGAAATCAAGAGGGAAGAGAGATTTAAGATCTACTATGAATACATACTCTTAATTATTTTTAACCATTTTTAAACAAGATTAAACTATTAGATGAATTTCACTAAACTATTGTAAGTCTGGGCAACTGTGTTCCCAAAAATAATAGTTTTACTCTTTAGCGACCTTATTTTTTTCCCTCTATTTTTGGTAATATTTGGAGAATAACATTTAACTCTTTTAAAGAAAGTAAGAGTTTTTCACCTCACTGTAAGTTCTGTAAAGAAAAACTGAGAAAAATCATAAATATTTATCAACAACCTGCAAATAAGCTTAATAATGATATGGAGCTAGAGTCATGAATGGATTAACATCCGAACTAAAATCAAGGAAGATACAGAATTCTATAAAATACATGGTTTCTACTATACTTTCAAGGGAGCTAAATGACATAGAGTATACTCTATTTTCTTTTTTCTTTCTTAAAGTTTATTTATTTTGAGAGAAAGAGAGAGAAAGAGGGGCAGAGGGAAAGAGAGAGAGAGAGAGAGAGAGAGAGAGAGAATCTGAACCAGGCTCCACACTCAGTGCAGAGCCTCATGTGGGGTTTCATCCAGCAACCCTGAGATCATGACCTGAGCTGAAATCAAGAGTCAGACGCTCAACCGACTGAGCCACCCAGGTGCCCCAGAACACTTTATTTTCAAAGAATAATATTTTCTCTGGGACCCAGTAAACTACTTCCCAGGATGAGATACTATCCCTTCCTCTGGAAAAAAAAAAAAACAAATATATATATTATTTATTTTAGGATAAAAGTAATACAGAGTGTTTTCTCCATGTCTATTCATGCAGGCTTCAAGCTATTATGAAACAGGGAGAGAGGAAAAATCAAAATGAGAATTCTAAGGGCCATACTTTCTAAAACTCAAAACTCATGCTTCTTAAAATTGAATTTGGTCAATCATTTTTCAGTTATATGACCCCTTTGATCTAATAATCTATGACCTAGTTTTATTTATTCATCTTAAGTCACCTCTCCACCCAACGTGGGGCTTGAACTCGAGACCCTGAGATCAAGAGTCACACACTCCTCTGATGGCGCCAGCCAGGAGCCCCAAGTGCTCAAGTGTTTTAAATATATTAGTCTTGTGGCTCCGTCAGTTAAGCGTCCGACTCTGGATTTTGCCTCTGTCATGATCTCATGGGTCATGAGATCGAGCCTCATATCAGGCTCTACACTGACAACACGGAGCCTGCTTAGGATTCTCTCTCTCTCCTTCTCTCTGGCCCTCTCCCTTTCTCTCTCTCTCTCTTTCTCCCAAAATAGATAATAAAATAAACTTTAAAAAATGTGTTAGTCTTTCAAACACAAGGAGTATAGCCAAGTCTTCAGGGAAGACAACCCCCCTTCTGACGTTGCTAGAAGGACCCACTCTCCTCACAGGACTGTCCCTCCAACCCCCAGAAAGTGTGAGTGTTGAGGGACATACTCTGGAGACTGGCGGGAAGAGGAAATAATCCTGACATCAGAGCAGGAAAGCAACATAGTATATTGATTTAAAGATCACTATATCGATTTGAATTTCCTAGAGGACCTACCTGCCTGCGCTCTGAGGTGTCCAAACTGGGGGGCGTCATTTTCTCTCTGTCACAGTCAGAGGCTGCTTGCGGCACTGGTGGCTTGACTTTTACCTACTTCTTTCTGTCCTGGTACAGTCTCTACTTCATAGAGTAAGTACAGACTGATCTCCTTGAATAGACCTGACTTACAGTCTGATTTCTCTCATCATTTTCTGGAACATGCCATCACATAAATGTACCTTCATTAACACATCTTTGGTCTGATCTTTACTATGACTAGAACGTATTGAATTCTACTGGGTTTTGGTGCTTGTAAGGGCTCCATTCTGGAGCACACACCTGCATACATGTTGTGGGATTTCATCTCCACAGTTACCTTCTATTTCCTACCGTGAACATTGTGATCGTTTTGGCAACAATCAAAAAGTCCTCCAAAGGAAACTGGCTAAAAACAGAAAGATATCAATTGATGTATAAGGAGTGCTACGTGGGACTCAAGCAAGTGTCTGCGTGACTGTGTTCTGATCCAACAGAGGCATCCGGAGAGACTCCAAAATGGAATCATTGTTCTACTGACTTTTCAACTTGTGATCACGGGACAAGCATTGTCCGAGATGTCAAAAAACCCTCATTTGTGGGTCAGCTGAACTGTCGATTTTTCACCTGAACTATGTTCATTCCAGAGTACCACAGGCTTAAAAATCTGGAAAACACTTCAGAGATCATCCAGAATGATAAGGCCATTTCATATTTAAACAATGAGTCAAAACCACTTTGTATTATGATGCGACGAGCTATATAAAAAGAAACGTTGGTTGGAACTATTAAAACTCTTAAGATTCCAGTTGAAGAATCACTCAGAAGCTTGTGCTTTCTGAGAAGAATATTGTTTTTACACACAATCAATTTTTCTGTATTTTGATCGACAGAATCAATGGCTACCAACTGTTCAGTGGGGTCCCACCATCATACCACCATCTCTTTATACAGAGCCTCTTGGTTCAAAATAGTATTTCTAAGCCCATGTTTTATGAATTCCTACTCTATTTTTCCCAAGCTAAGCAATGTTTCTCCCAGATCAGTCTAGCTAGCTCTCAATATCAGGACTGCACAGAAGTCCCTATCATTTCCAGCTGTCATGGCCTGTGATAATTCTACCATTCAGTGTGAGATTCGGGTCCTTAAAATCTTACTTTGATTACATTCCCCTCACTTTCAGAGTGCAGCTGAAAAAAAATTCTTCCTGTTTATATGGCTAAAAATCATCTTTGAAAGTAGTGGGGGCAGTTCATTAAATTTTCTTAGTGCTTCTGAAAATCTTCCAAAATTAGTATACCTTTATTTAGAAAAAGAGTATGTTTGTATGTTTACATATGAACAGAATATATTTATATATAACATATACATATCACATGTATATATGTATATATGCATAGCTTATATATGTAGAATCTATACAAAATCTACACAAAAAAGTACATGATAAATATATGTATGTAGATATATACATATGTATATGTATATATATATTTATTTAAACAAGTGTGTGTGTGTGTGTGTGTGTGTGTGTGTATATATATACACAAATGTTTTCTGTGGCCACAGCTTAATGATGGTAAGGAATGACCTACACACATCACCTTAATCAGAAAATTTACTTTTGAGTTTCTCAGAGATTAATAGATTTTGCCTAGAACTACAAGATTGCCTTGGTGACTTTTTGTGTTGCATTTAGCGATGGCTGAGTTCTCAAAAAGAAAAGGCTGGAAGCACATTAATTTGTAAGGCAATCTTTAAAGCGATTTTTTTATTTTAAGAATAAACTAGCTAGCATTCGCTATGAATTATACCAGCACAAATGATAACTGTTCAGAATTGTTATGACAGACAAAGAGCACTGACATTTTTTCCACCGAGATTTAGTTTCTTTTCAAAGCACCTAAATGTTCAAAGTATCTGTGTGGGACAAGCTGATTTTAATTTAGTATTAAAATCAATTCATTCCTGCTTGAATTTAACATCTGTTTCTAGATATCCCCTGTATGTAATGGAATGTTTCCACAAATATTATAACTTATTATACCAGCAAAGAGACTGTTCAGTTTCCCCTCAAAGTTCAGTCATCAATGTCTGACAAAGTTAGCCTGAGCAAACATCGTAAGTTCTTGGATCGGTTCCAGAATGTCAGCGTAAAAACAACCAGGAGGACCTCTGTATGTTGCAAGGTCCTTAGCCATGTGATTAGCTTCAAACAAAAGCAGGACAGTGCATTATCTGCAGAGCTAGACCATCTCATTCTCTAAAGCCCGTGAATGAACTCCAATCTCTCAGTGATGTTTATGTTGTCAGCAGAGTTCGGCATGTTCTCCAAGGGACTTTGGAGCGATGCCATCATATAATCGCGTATGACTTTAGTACTGATGCACAGTGATCAGTCAACTCAGTTGGTGATTACTACCTAATACCTGTACCCAACATCGTATTTATACTCTTCATATGTACTTGAGTGAAAAAGGTATTTCCATCAGGGTTATTCTTCCTTGCAAGAGGCAAGGACTATAATTTTTTCTATTACTATTTTACTCTACATTGCATCCACAAGACATTATAAACACACTGTGTTATAAACGAAAAGAATCAATTCCAATTACCAGTATTGCATAGGTCAAATTTAACTTTAAAATACCTTATTCTAAATAAAGTATTGAAGTATTTCTTACTTACAATACTCTTTTAAAAATGCTTTTTGTCATAATCAACCTTTTTTTTTTTTTTTTTTTTTTCAGAATCTTTACTAAGACAAAAAATGTACTGAAAGCCAGAACAAGGCTCTAAATTAAGCATTCTTTTCAGGTGGTCCATTAGGGAGGGACTTTTCCCCCTGATAATAAAAATGAGAAAAATCTAAATTCCTGCATCTACACTATAATTGTATTGTTCAAGGAAAATGCTTCTTTGAAAAATTGTTGGTATGTAATGCAAGCACATAATTAGCACCTTCCTCTAAGTAACTTTGTAATCAGTAAGCACCGCATGACACGAGCAGTTTTCTTCCACAGGAAACTTCAATAAAATGGTACTTTCATTTTAAATGTATAATTTTCCAGTGAAAAATAATGCCTTCTTCAAAAACAGAATTTTTGTGTTTTTTAAATTTTTTTCAGTTTATTATTTATTTGTTTGTTTGTTTGTTTTGGGAAAGAGAGAGAGAGTGGGGAAGGGGCAGAGACAGGAGGAGAGAGAGAAATTCCACGTTGTCAGCGCAGGGCCCGATGCGGGGCTCGAGCTCACGATCCGCGAGATCACCGCCTGAGCCAAACCAAGAGTTGGCCGCTTAACTCACTGAGCCGCCCAGGCGCCCCTAATTTCTGTTTTTCTGTGTAATCTCTACCCACCCATCGTGCATGTGCTCCGCACATCGCTTATGTTCTAAGATGCACGGTGGGGGATAAGCTAGTCTAAAACCCCAAACGTCGGTCCTGGGGAGGAGATCGTTGAGTATGGAAGGATACTAGTAATAATAACTAACTCGGAAGCTTTTCTGTGTTCTCGGATGACTTCAGAAAACTACTCCATACATAATCACTACTACACAAAAGTAAGGCGTCTGGTGAGTACCCTTTTGAATATAGATGTTGTCTGTCCAAAGGCATCGGCCTTAGAGTGGTCTTCCTGTTTTTCTTACGAGCGTGCAGGATTTGACCATGCACCGCCCTCGTGTCATGTCTTCAGAATTGTCCTCAGACCGTGCGTGGGTACTGGGAGAAAGGAAACTCTCGGGAAACCCAGGAGGGCCGGGCTTCTCGGGGAAGCTATTGCAGAATGACACTGACAGCCGAGACGGGGGAGAAGGGAGCCCTGCCCCAGACGCCTCTCTTACTTCCCCAAGCTGGGTAGGTCTGAACCCTTGGATCTTTGTCTTCTTTTGTTCTCTCCTGTGTTCAGCACGTCTGCTCCTGGTGGCTGAAGGCGTCTTCTGAGAGCACTCTCTCCGTGGTTTCTCTCCCTAATGAGAACCGGGTGGAAATCAGAACTGGGTACGCACGTCTTCTCTACGAGGGGCGCTAGAAAGCTTCTTTACTCTGAGCCTTCCTTTTCTCACTTCTAAGGTGGGAATGATGCCGCCAACCTTCCAGGAACTGTTCGGATTTGGATTCCTGACATACAAAGACCTCATGGTTCGTGAGTCCGAGCCCTGCATCGGGTTCTGCGCTGACAGTCTGCTTGGGATTCTCTCTCCCCCTCTCTCCTCCCCTTCCCTGCTCTCACTCTCTCTTTCTCAAAATAAACAAACTTTAAAGAAACAGAATAACATGAAATGGAAAACCACTGTTTTCTGTTCACTTACATATCCCCGCTATACGTACTTACTTCTAAAACAATACCCAAGTGTGAAAGTCTCATTGAGAACTGAGCCTGCCCAACAGATACTTTGCAATTCCAGAAGTTATATCACGTAGTGCTTAGTGATGGTAACAGGTACACCAGCTTAACCAAATTTTAACAGGCTCCAAACAGTGAATATGAACTCTGCTAATTCAGTCCATTCAATGTAATTACTGTGACCTTTTAGTTTCAGGTAATTATTCAAATTAATGGAAACCCAGAACTTCATAGGTTTTGTAAAAAAAAAAAAAAAGAAAGAAAGAAACATTCACTCTTTATATTCACGGTTACCTTAGGGGATGGGATTCATAATCCATATGCAAAGACACTCTAGTCAATATCTTGAAACCGTTATTCTGTTTTTATCTCTTCTGCAATTAGGGAAGTTGTTACCCGGGCAATTATTTTTTTTTTAATTTTATTTATTTATTTTGAGAGAAAGAGAGAGCATGAGTAGGGAAGGGGAAGAGAGAGAGGGAGAGATAGAATCCCGAGCAGGCTCCACACTGTCAGCATAGAGCCTGACACAGGCTCGGACTCATGACCTGTGACATCATGGCCCGAGCCGAGATCAAGAGTTGGACGCTCCACTGACTGAGCGACTCAGGAGCCCCCTACCCAGGCAACGATTAATAATAACATATATAGTCAAAGTCATAATATATAATTTTGTATATGATCTTTGCAAATGTGAACAAAATGCATGACTCACTCGTTCTTTTCTCACTTATATTGAGGGTTATGTCCTATTTTCAGAGTCATTCTTGACATCCCATGAAAGATGAAAGTAGGTTGTGTAAATCGGACACACTGTTACAAACCTGTGTGATCCCAGACCTAATTTCCTTGGTTGGCCTTTTGTTCCCTCTATGACTAGAGGTTGGCTTCCATGTGGTGTGTCAGCACCTGTCACACTAAGGAAAGGGACACAAGCATACGTGAATGCGCTCAAAGGAAGTGACTTACGTGGTGACCTGGTGAGTGTCTAGTGCCTTGTCCCTCCCCAGTCCTGGTGCTGGGAAGGCGGGAAGCCCATACCCCTGGGCCCCCGAGCCAGGTATTGGCCTCTTTACGTGGGCTGCCAAGACTTACCAACTTTGGGCGCCCCCCTGACCCAGTGAAAGCCAAAAGACATGTTATGGAGCTCACTGTCACCCCCGTATCAGAGCACATGACTTTGGCAACTACTTGTTTCCTGGGTCAGCACTAAAATGAACACGCAGCAGCTCAGTCAGAATGCAAGCCATTATTTCTAACAAATTTTGAACCCAGGGCAATCTCCGTGACCCGGCTGGGTTCCTCAGTGCCTCTGGCTTTAAGCTAAGGACTGCCTCAGATTCTCAGGTACCGCCTGCAGAAGCAGGGCTTTGCCAAACATTCCAACACCAGTCTCATAGCCTGTATTTTCACAGAATTCTAACAAATCAGCAAGAGAACATTCAAACAAAACCAAACTATGGTCAAAACAGCACCGGAACAGCTCAAAGTAGAACATAATGTCCAAACACCCAATTAGCTATTGGCAAGGGGCCCGGCAACATTACTCTTCAAGAACATGCAGACTGCGGCCACAGTGGGTTACCTCTTCAAGACCCATCAGTAGGGCTGAACTTGAAACAAACCAACAAGCCACAATAAACTTGTGAATATTGGAGAAAGGATTGGAATACTGGAAACTTTTGGCAAGTATAAAGAACAGCACGGAGGGACCAGAGCCCGCATACATTGCTGGAGAGAGTGGAGCCCGCCATGATGGGCGGCCGGTAGGCCGTGAGCACTGAGCTGGAGGTAAGGCCTGGCCCAGCACCCAGTCACTGCACTCCTGCTTACATATTCGAGAGAGTGATTACAGACATCACCCAAAACACACATACGGTGAGACGCAGAGAAGCTTTGTTGATAATACCCCGACACAGGACAAAACAACAAAACACAGTTCCCATCTAAAGGAGTACAAATAATTAAATTTTGTTTTGTCCATGCGCCATGGGGTGCCCTACATAAAGATTGGGCTATGGGTTTGCAAACAGTTCTGAGCTGTCATGTTGATCAGAGAGCATCATGCGACGTGAATGAGGGTTAGGGTTAGGGTGCACCCTTTTCATGAAGATCAGAGACAGGGAAACCAACCCATGGAGTGTTGAAGGTCAGAAGAGGGGTTAACTGCCCTGGAGTTTGGAGGTCATTGACTGAGAAATCTCGAGAGAAAGGTCTAGAGTGCTGGCTGTTCCGTGTCTTCATGTGAGCTGCGTCCCAGGTGCATCCACGTGCAGTCACCAGGCTGTGCACTTAGGTTCAGGACACGTCACACACTTATGCTGCTTCCTCAGTTAAAATATATTACAAGGAATTGCTCTCTGTTCTTTCATCTGGTGAGGTTTTGAATGAAAAACTCTCTCAACCCAAGGTCCTTGGTCCCTATAAGTCTCCTTCCAATTACTTCTAAGATAACCACATTAAAGATCTCTTGCCCTCAAAAGCTTTTGACCTCTAGAGAGTTTGGAGCACACTGGTATCAGTTGCACTGAGAAGCTTGTTTCTCTTTGGTTCAAGTTACTTGCCTTCATAGAAGCATAGCCTCCACTCCAGGTACAGAGCTCTGCCTCTATTTTATGGTTTTGAGTCCCTGTCTTTGGAGAATGCCTATGAACGCCTCCCGCGTCTGAGTTTTTTGTCTGCCAGCTTCCTGCTCTTGTGAGCCCGAATCCTCGGGGTTCCCGTCCCTGACATCCACCCAAGTGTGCTTACACATCTGGGTGCTGAGTGTGCTTGAGTTTAACACCCAGTCATCGGACGCTATTAGCCAATTCCCATACGTAGTCCTGTATCCTTCCTGGTTTTACTTAGAAATTCCTGCTCATTTGTGGCCAATTCCTCCATTTCTAATTCCCTGATTCAGAAGACAGTTGACATCTCATGCCTGAATTAGGTGAGGCTCCGATGGCTGTTCCATCAAGCAGTTTGTATTTATGAAGACCCTAATGGGCCAAGGCAGGATATCTAAAAAATAGAATAAAACATGCTTCCTACTCTGGCGATTTTGACAGAGGGTAAAGCACACCACATTCCTCAAAATAAAAATTAAATATAGATAAAGAATGTATGAAATATTTAGCCTCTAAGTTATATGTTATTCTTTCCCTGACAACAATATCATAAAAAAAGCTTTTATTCACAACGTTAATACTAAACAATATACCGTAATATATTCAGGATCCTAAAATAATAGTTTATGCCAGGCCGTTTTTCATCTCTATGTTGCACAAACATTTTAGATTCCATTATTATTTACCTCATTTATTTTTATGAGGTGTTGTAGCTCGTCAGATTAATGTTGAAGTTTGACCTTTGAAGTTTGGTGCACTGCTCATAAACTTCATATGAATAAAACACAGTTTGTTACTTTCCAGCTTTGAAGTGGAATGGAGAATAAAGAAATACATGAAATGAGGCCGTATAAACTTGCGTTTGATAGCTGCTCCTGATTTCCAGGACATCCAGTTTTGGAGAATTTTGGAATCAGCTTCAAACCCTGTTGAGTAAGATGGGCCCCTGATTGAGGAGGTAGGGTGTATACCTAGAAGAGATCATTAGTCGTGGCAAACACACGGGCAGGACGTGGAGCACAGCTCTGGAGGACTCTGAGTTGATTTGTCGCAGAAAGAAGCCTGGCCAGTGATGCCAGAAAGGGCTCTAAGGAAATAGTAATCCTATCTATGGTGTTAGGCAGAGAGAAACCAAGGAAAACATTCCAGGTGTGAAGGGCATACCGTTGCATGATCACAGGTGGTGCGATGGGGAAAAATGGTGATTTTGCAAAACAGGAGCACAGTTCCGTCGGAAAGGGGAAAATCAGCTGTGATGGAGAAAGAGAGACATCTGGAGAGCGGGCTTCAAACTGGATCATGCGAACGGCTGCAACACGGAACATAAGTTTCTCATTTAGAAAATGAGAAGTCATCAGACTCATTTAGCAAGAGGTCGGCATCACGAAAATGGTTTTGTGTTAGACCGACTCTATTTCTGACTTCTGGATACATTAAATATATATCCAAGAGAACTTAAAATGGAAAGGCAGCAGCAATAAACCAGCTTTTGAAATAAGCGGCCCATAAGGTGATAGGGTCCGGACTAAGGGTGACTTTGGAATCAAAGTAGGGTTGCATTTCAAAGAGACTTGAAAGGAAGTTTGATAGGATTTGGTAACTCTTTGCATAAGATATGGGGAGAGGGAGAAAAAATCCCTATCTCATCCGGGAAATGAAAGAAATGAAGATAAATGGAAAATTCAGAAGAAAATGCAGAACTGAGGAGAGAAGAAAATGGCAAACGTCTATCAGAGCGAGTTAATTTATAAAGTGCGTTTGTATTTTAATAATTTAGCATATGTATATATACATACATACACACAAATTCAAGTATACATAAAAAGCCTAGTGTGTGTCACAGTACAGTTTTAGAACGGATGTGATTCCCTCATCCCCACTCTTGGATTATCTTCCAGAAAAACTATCTGTACGAAAATCTTTGCGTCAGGTCTGTTTTAGAGTAAACGCACGTGTGTGTGTGTATGTGTGTGTGTGTGTGTGTGTGCGTGTGTGTGCATATGCATGTATAAAAGTCAGGCTAAGGCTCAGTACGAGAACACAATTGGGAACAGCAAGCAGACCCCGAGATGGAATCCTGGACAGGCCACTTTCTGCTCAGAGGGTCCCGAGGACCATCGCTGGTGGTCAGTGGAGAGCCCTCATCCCCGGGATGTTTCACTACTGAGGACGGACCCTTCCCATAATAGCCTGGATGAAGGGGGGATTTAGGTTATGAGCTCTGCCATTCCAGTCGGGCATAAGGATCATCAGATTGCCAGCTTTCGCCAACTGCCTTGGAAGCCTGGGGAAGGTGGGTCGACCACCGTCTTTGGGGATGTTGTGAAAGCCAGACACCCGCACTCCCAGCCCAGAAAGAGTTTAGGAAGAGCCTCGTGCTCTCGCAAGAGAAAATCAGGCCCGGGGTTTGCTTGGAAGGGAGGCCAAGTTGCAAGAGGGCTGGCTAAACAGTTGTGCAGACTGTCCCCAGGAGGGATAGAACCTGTGACCTGGAGGGTGACATCAGTGCCAGAAGGCTGAGCTTCACGAGCTCACAGGCTCTCCTCCAGGACCCTGGCTTGCCCTGCACCCTGTGGACCTCGTCCAAGGCTGATGACTGGAAGGATACTACTAGTCTTTCTCCCACCCCCCTCTTTTCATGGCCTTCAGGCCAACGATCACGGTCAAGGGCCCGGCATAGCCCAAATGGGGACGTGCGGTCCTGCTTCAGGACGAAAGCCTTACTCACTATAAAACCACAGAACCAGAAATGGGGACAAGGAGCAGGAGTATGTTGGGGTGTTGGCCCGTACTGCATGGAGGCTCACTCCTGCGACTTAGGATTTAACACGATGACGATTTTAGCCATTCTGCCAGGTATCAGGTGACATCTTATCACGGTTTTCATTTACATTTCTCTGATGATGAGTGATGTTGAGCAACTTTTCACGTGTCTGCTGGCCATCTGCATGTCTCATTTGGAAAAATGTGTATTCAGGTCTTCTGCCCATTTTACCAGATTATTTCTGTTTTTGTTTGTTCGTTTTGGTTTTTTTGTTGTTGTTTTTTGTTTCGAGTTATAAAATCAGCAGTATTTTTATTTTTATTTTTTTATTTTTTAATATGAAATTTATTGTCAAATTGGTTTCCATACAACACCCAGTGCTCATCCAACAGGTGCCCTCCTCAATGCCCATCACCCACCCTCCCCTCCCTCCCACCCCCCATCAACCCTCAGTTTGTTCTCAGTTTTTAAGAGTCTCTTATGGTTTGCATCCCTCCCTAAGTTTTTTTTTCCCTTTCCCTCCCCCATGGTCTTCTGTTAAGTTTCTCAGGATCTGCATAAGAGTGAAAACATATGGTATCTGTCTTTCTCTGTGTGACTTATTTCACTTAGCAGTATGTTTAAAGATGCAAACTTTTTGTTAGAAGAGCTATCTCATTTTTTAGAGGAAATCAAATAAAATATAACATTTTGATCATAACATTTTTCCTTTGTAACTTGGAATGAGAAATACTTTTCTTGTGCCCATTCCTTGAGTTTCCTTCATTGAGTTTCTAAGAGTTCCCTAAATGTTTTTTTAGGGTCTGTCATTGATTTGAGAAGGGACTGAGCCCATGTCCTTCTGATTCAGGTGGTCAGGATTTAGGAGGACCAGTGTGGTAATTCTAAACAAGAGCTGTTTACCTGTAGAAAATGAAAAGGACCTCAGAGCACTAGAAAGTCATAGAAATGTATACCACAAAATGCAATATTATATACATATATATATGTATGTATACACATATATATGTGTATATATGTATATATACACATGTAT
>NC_064811.1:197909998-197922390 GCF_023721935.1 Panthera uncia | reverse complement strand
TATGTATACACATATATATGTGTATATATGTATATATACACATGTATATGTATACACATATATATGTGTATATATGTATATATACACATGTATATATATACACATATACATGTGTATATATATACACATATACATATACACATATACATATACACATACACATATACATATGCACTTATACATATGCACATACACATATAGACACACACATATATATATACACATATATACATATATACATATATGCATATGTATACACACACACACACACACATACACTGTACATGCATATTCATTATTTACCTATCACACACTTTTCTGGGACTAGGATCCAGAACTGTAATCCGATCTTTCATATGATCCCCGGTTCCTAAACGTATAAGAATCAATGTCCTCAAGTGTGTAGTGACCTTTGTCATTTGGGAACAGAATTAACTTGTTCTTAGCATCTGAACACACACACAGTTTACTGGAGCCCCAGTCCTTGCACCGAGCCTTGCTGGATCCTAATTAAATCCACATTTCTCCTTCCTTCTGGAAGCAAGGAAAATTACATCCCACCTCTTGTCACACACAGGTGCGGCCAACAGAACGGAATGCGTGACCCGGGAAGCAGGTCGTGTGTTGAAAATAACACAGCCACTAAACTTAAGGAGTCGAGTCTTTGAATCAGTGCTCAGAGGAGAGCCTGTTGTTGCCCAGAATACTTATTTTGGATCCCACAAGAGTAAGATATAAGGAAGTCGACCCATTTTCTTTTCATTGTCTTCGATTTTGATAGCAGTTAGCTGTCCCCTGGTCAGCACAGTCTGGGAAGTCTGCACGCCTGCTCTACTGCAGGTTCTGTCTCTGGTGGAAATGAGCAGGGCACAGGTCTGTCACCAAAGTGGCGGATTCCCATCTGGAAATAATCGCATGCCTGAGGTTCAGCCAGTTTTCTCTTACATCTTTCGAAGGAATATTGGAAAACAAAAACAAACCAAGGAAACCCTGAAATGAACCTTTACATATACAATGCTGCACGGCTCAGGAAACGTTTCAGTTTAGCAGATTAAATGTAGTTTAATTTGCTTGCTGAAAAACCTGCATGAGGAGGAAACACAGTTGAGAACCACAGAAATTAGAATTCCTTCATGTGTTTGTAACCCCACCGCAGTACTTGGTATTTCTGCCGTGAGGTCCGCGATCACAAGTTCTGCGGGCAGGTAAGCTTTGGCTCAATGAGATGAAATGTCAGATTTTTTACATGTGGTATTTGTTTTTACAAACTTATAATTTTGAATGGTGTAATTATATTCAACTACAATTTGCTACTTTACTTTTTTTTTGCAGGGAAAAGATTGGATGGGAAAAATCTAATTGTACGTTCAGGAAAGCAGATATTTGTATGTTAGGGAATCGATTTCAATGTTACTAATAATAGTGCCATAATTAAGATATAAAGAACATTTAAATGGGGGAACCTGGGTGGCTCAGTCAGTTGAGCGTCCGACTTTGGCTCAAGTCATGATCTCACAGTTCGTGGATTCGAGCCCCACATCAGGCTCCGTGCTGACCGCTTGCTAAGAGCCTGGAGCCTGTCTCGGATTTTGTGTCTCCTTCTCTCTCTGCCCCTTCCCCGCTCACACTTTGTCTCACTCTGTTTCTCAAAAATAAATAAATGCAAAAAAAATTTTTTTAAAAGAACACTTAAATGGATATTGTCTGACCATAATTAATAGAATATAGACAATGAAACGAAGGTTGTGGAAATATGTAGAAGGTTTTCTAAATAGGTTACCAAAATTATTCTTGATAGAAATAAACAGGAAAAAATTACAATCTGCGTTCAGTTGAATGAAGAATAACACGAATGAAAAAGGTACTAGGTATTCCTGCGTATCTATTATTCACGCTCAAATTTATTTTTGCTATCTCATTAATATCAATTACTATTCACCATTAACCATACTGAAACTATCATGAGACTCACTTTCACCCTTTTGATGCCTTATGACATGATTCTCCCTCTGAATGCACTTACCGAACTGCATTTTATTTTAGGCTGGAAAAGACATAACTAGAATTTATTTCACATAGTAGACAGAACAGATTTAGCTGCCAAAGTATACAGTCGTATCTGCCATTACCAAAAGGTCGAGAGACCTAGGACTCTCCATATTTCATGGACAAAGAAGATATATTTTTGTTTGCACATAAATCTATAAAAAAATTATTCTTGGAAAATGTATTACTTGTTAAATGTCAATATAAGGGAGATTTTTATTTGTGTATATTTACATTTTGCAAGAAGAAAACAAGACGGCCAACTTTTGGAACTGTGGGGAAATAGGAGATCACAGCAAACACTGCGGACTCTAACCATATTACGATGGGCTGCTGTCTCAGACTATTGCCAATTCCTCACAGAAGTGAGAAAACCATGGTTACACATGGGGGACACTGCCAAGGGAATCCTGTGACTGTCTCCGTACGTTGTTCGCACAAATCAGCAAAGAGTGTTTGGCAGAACGCTGGTCTTCGGGACTAACCACTAATTTAGAGGAAACAGGCTCACAAACCGTTTTTACTTTTGGTTATTTTATATCGTGTTTAAAACTTTCTCAGGGCATCTGGGTGGCTCAGTTGGTTAAGTGTCTGACTTCACCTCAGGTCATGATCTCGCGTTTCGTGAATTCGAGCCCCACGTCGGGCTCTGTGCCGACAGCTTGGAGCCTGGAGCCTGCTTCGGATTCTGTGTCTCCTTCTCTTTCTGCCCCTCCCCCACTTGTGTTCTGTCTCTCTCTATCAAAAATAAATAAATGTAAGAAAAAAATTGAAAAAAAAACTTTCTCTAAATGTCTTGAATACAAGGAAAAAATACAGACAGCCAACACGAAATGAATTAAATTAGAACCACGGAACGTCTGCTTCAAACTGTATTACTGGCTCCAGGTGATGAAGAAAATGATATATTTTCTCTTCCAGATCAGCAGAGGGAAATTGCTTGTTTATACTTGCCCTCGGTAACGGACATTCTATCCAGGACTTCCCTTCCAAATTGCCACAGGAGAGATAATACTCTACCTAGTATTATGTGGGCATTTACATTTTTAAAAATATTTTCTTGTGAATTTTGCTCTTCACAATTACATAGTTACTAAGACATAGTCTAGATAAGACTGTAGTAAAATGTGTTATTGAGGTGTTCCTATGGGACCACTCTGAGGGTGCATGCGAATGTAGCTTAATACCTGCACATTTATTAATTTTGGTATGCAAGTACACTTCTCCTGGAAAGGCTGGACTGTCTCGGGGCATTATAATTGTTCCTTGGTTGTTACCACTATGGAGCATAAGATTAAGGAACAAAGATTTTGATGAGCCACCTGTCTTTGTTTTAATGGAGAAAACTCTTTCATATATATCAGAAAGACTAAGTTATCAGGGTTGCGTTTATTTACGCAGTTAAAATGTGAAGATACTTTTATCACAAACATTCAAAGAAGAAATAAGTATGTAGCATGTAAGTGAGAGTCTCCCTTAACTACCTAAGACTCCTCTCGAGAATAATTGCAATTTCTTCCCTGAGGAAATCATAGCTCTTTTACCTAAAACTGAGCATGATCCCATTTTTGAGATGCCCCTGATTGCCGTATTAATTTGATTTTACAGGCTGCTATTTATACTTGCCTAGAAGTGCAAACATTATTTCATACCTCCCCGCTCAAGTCACATTGTTTCAAACGGTTAGAAATTGACTACAGGACTAATCATGCGGATGTGGTTGACACCTTCCTTGAGTATTTTTAACCTCAGTTTTCCAGTCTTCACAACAAGAATGGTGCAAATATTGGCCTCCAAAGATTGCTGGGAAGAACAAAGGGAATGATAGATCTGAACACTTCTCATCTCTGAATATCCATACAAATCACGGTTGTGAGTCTCACGGATAAACTGGGAAATTCGCAAGGAGCGGGTCAAGAGTTTGTTTGTGGTCAACAGCATTGTACAACACGGTTGTTCAAGCGATCCATGATTTCCTCAGAGATGTCGACGCTTGATGCCAAAGTCAGAAAGAGGCTACTTAGTGGTCAAAGTAAAACTAAATAAAAAGCACAGGGAATGAACGCCTACTCAAGTCCAAGGGACATCACCATCTTCTGAGCCATGCAATTGCAATGGCTCTCGAGTGGAGAAGAAGTTGAGGTCAGTCTCTGAACGTCTGGCGTCAGTGCTTAACAATGCTTTGATTAAAGTTTCCTTGCTGATATTCCCACTAAGGTCAGTGTTTCCTCACCCAGACCAGCGACCTGTTTTCTCCTGTCTTCTCCTCTCTCCCTCGTCTAGATCTCGCCTGTTGGTGTTATGCCGATGACAGTTAACAAAAGGGAACCAGTACTCGGCTGCTTACTTCTAAATGAGCTTGTTCCTGTAAAGTAGCTGTCGGAAATTATGTTCCTCTCAATCATTTCCACAGCGTGGGCTCACGTCACCCAGGGCTCGGGAACAGTTTTCATTTTCTGCATCCATTAACTGGTCCATTCAAACTAACCTTAATTGACAAACTGGAATTCAAATTTCTGTCTCAATGGCCTCGAAAGTATTGAAATGTCATGAAAATATTGCAATCGGGACACAAGCTACATATTCTTGACAAATCCTGCTCCCTTGAGTAAGCGCCGTGACCGTCCAGCTCATATAGGGATTCGGAAAAAATGACATTTTCAACCAAGTGTTATTAATGATTTTTTTTTTTGGTGGTAGTGGGGAACAAATGTCACGTGATACACACATCCAACTCATCTGTGTCTGTTTCAAAATCATTTTAAGCCCATGTTCCTAATAAGATATTTGTGGAGCCCATAGGCCAGATGGTAGGAAACAAGGCACTTGTTCACACACAAGCACACCCCAGACCTTGGGGATGTCAAATTTGGAGCAGCCATGCCCCAGCCTCCTCCCCTTCACCTCGGGTGTGTGATGTCACGAAGACCCATGGCAGCATCAGTGGCCCGTGGGCCTGTGCCAAGGCAGAAGTTTCCCCAAGCTTTATTTTTTTCTGGGTGAAAGGATGTATGGCCACCGAAATTTTTAATACGCGTTACATTGCAGGCACATTTGTAAACACTATCAGTGGTTTGGTGTCCTAAATGGTGTCATTTCCTGTGTAGTTCGGCATCCTGGATCGTGTCGTTTCCCGTGTAGTTATTAGCCACGTCCCTTCGGCAGGAATTGAAAGATGCCACATGGCAGAGACTGCCAGACTCTGGGGTAAGACGAAAAACCACAGCTAAGAGTGCTCAGCTAGAGGCGCCAAACTCTTGACGTACCAAGTAAAATATGCACGTATCCACCACCTACCCCTAAGTCATTCATTCGTTAGGAAGAGGCACACTTATTGGGCAGCTGCCGGGAGCATAGGCACGAGCAGGAGAGCAAAGTCCCGACCGTCCTCAAGCCACTATTGCCCCGAAACACTGTCACGTAGCCAGAGGAGTGGGGGTAGAAGCAGAAACGCAATGCTTTTAATTGACACCTGCTGTTTTATGTAAGAAGAATCCTGTAGGATCTCTATGGCTGTCGGTTCACTTTAGACTTCTGACAGTTTAATTTAATTTTTTTTCTAAAATTTTTTTGGTTTATTTATTTGGAAAGAGAGACAGCTTGAGCGGGGAAGGGACAGAGAGAGAGAGAGAGAGAGGGCTTGAAACCACAAAACCGTGAGATCGTGACCTGAGCTGAAACCAAGAGTTGGACGCTTAACCGACTGAGCCACCCAGGTGCCCCTGACAGTTGAACTTTAGAGAACAGGCTACATCTTTGGACCGTAGTGCACGCCTTCCTACATGGACCATCATATGTTCAAAAGGACAAAACACTACCAACATACCCTATCACACGCAGCCAGACTTGTGGATTACTCTTATCAGTGTATAATTCACGGAGATATTTTTAGGCTTCTTAAGACTACATAGCTTTCACTATGCATCTTTCATGTATTCCCTGTCTGACTTTATAATTTTCGCTATTATTATAATTTCTTCCTGGTTTACATTGCTTTTTTTTCTCCGCGTTTGAGGGCTCAGATTTAACATCAGTTACAGGGGTGGGTCCTTGCCAGATCTAAAACACTTGAGGCGCCCACCGAGACGGTGAGCCATTGAGTATTCGCTCCACCTTCCTCAGGCTGCTCACTGAGTAGAAAGCCAAGAAAGCTTGTCTCTCATATGTATCAGGCATTTGCAGAACAGCACTGAAATCTATTTGAGTGATAAAACTTCCGATTTGTGTTTTTCCACATCAAATGTGCTTCTCCAAAGTAACCAACATGTGATGTTCATTAGTTTTATGGTGTAAGTTCGTATTTGTAGAGCTGAACACGGATGCCTACTCTTCCAATTCACTTTTTGAATACTAAACGGCCAATACTACCTAAATTCTGGAACACCGGACCTTTATGAAGGAGATCATCAGGCTCCGTGGGACAGCCAGGCACAGAGTTGCTGAACTCCCAGCCCACGTTGGCCAGCAGTTTCTATCCTTATCTTCACTAACTTTCATCTTTTTAATTTGGGTCCGTTTCCTCTAGGTTTGTGGTTGGTTCCAGTATTTACCCCAGTGACAGCTATAGCTCTCTCTTCCCAGATTCTACAGATCTAAAATGCCTGCAAGTTATTTATGTGAATTTGTTACAGTAGTCTCTCAGCTCTGTGGATTCCCGGCTTCGAAATTGGTTAAAGGTTGGATCAGTAACCACGACTAAATACAAAAATCAACAAATATCTTTTCCAAGCAGCCACGTCACGATCACTTAGGTACTTACTTAATTTCCTTCCCTCCTTTATCACTTTTCCGTTGGTTCGTTATTTCTGCTTTCAGGTGTAGCCTGGCACTGGAGAACCACACATCACTGCTTTGCATTGTTCAGCCCTGATATGCTTGTACAATCCTTCTTATTTACATGGCTTGTTTTTGGACCCATGCTAGGATCATTATTCTGCAAACAAAACAAAACTCTGCAAACTTTGCTGCTTGTCTAGTGTGAGCATACTCTTGACAGAAGGCGTATTGTATATTTCAAATCTCCCAAATCCTCTCTTAGTCCTTAATCGAGTTCTTTTCTTGGCTCTCTCATAGAATATCCGTATGCCTTCAAGCATCTTTTTGTACCCCGTTGCGTCTTGGATTCATCATGCATCAATTTCGTGAGGGTGAACGATAACATCTCTAACTTCAAAATCTGTGGTTTTATGACACTCGTTGTGGAAGATAACAAGGTACTCAAAATGGCAGCAATAGCACAGGACATGAAAGTTAGCTTTCTGCTCCTTCAACCTCCTCAAGAAACTACCATTCGGTATGTTGCACATTATCACTAATATTCTTGGGGCTCGGGAAGGCAGTGCAGTGGTAACTCTGTGATACTTTATTTCATTTGCTAATTAACAGTATGTTTATAAATTTAGAATCGGTCTCAGCCTCGGATTCTCCCTGATTTCCAAATATATTGGCTTATCGGTGGAAAGAAAAATGGGTGTTCTCACCATCAGTGAACACAGGACTTCTCAAATTTCACCTTATCAAATACTTTCATAAAGTTAATTATTTCCAGGAGACCTGGGAGGCTCAGTCAGTTCATGAGATCGAGCCCCACATCGGGCTCTGTGTTGACAACATGGAGCCTGCTTGGGAGTCTCTCTCTCCCTCTCTGTCTCCCTTCTCCTCATCCCCTGCTCACATACTCTTTCTCTCTCTCTCAAAAAAAACGTTATTTCCTTTGTGCCCACCTTATGTAGTACTTCCCCATTTCTTACATTTTTAGAAAGCTCTTGAATTCACCAGCGTACCATTATTTTATTTTTCCTTCAGAATCTTATAATTGTTCACACTAGTAAACAGTAAATTGCAAATAATAAATAGTAAATCCGTATTTAGTGAATATGGATCCCTTCCTCCAAATTGAGAGACGTGAATATCAAGAGGTAGTAAGCGAGGGTCTGACCTGGTGCCTCGCCATCAGGTGTCCCCTCCTTGCACTGCCATGTAGAAGATACCCTACTGGGCTGGTCATGCCATATCTCATGGGGGCCATGGTGGAAGCAAATGCATTTCACCCAACCCTGTTCACTTCTACTCAGCTTCCTGATCTCACGTGTAGAAATCTTTGCCTCAGTGCCCACAAGGGATAATTTGGCACATGTTTTAAAAGCCCTTTTACTTTTTGCCAGTGGGGGATTTTAAAAACAGACCCCTGAGACACGGTTGAGTGTTAGGCATGTGGCAGACTGGTCACGAGTCAGGGCTCAGAGGATGATAGGAATGTCTCCTCCCTAGAATGGTGTGACAAGTCAGTGACTTGATTATGAGTTAAGTGCTTAAAACACTGCTTACCATGTACCAGGTGTCTGGTGTGACCCATTATTTTTGTTAGTGGCACTTATTAATATTAGTCACTCTGCCCCCAAGGGATCGACCCACCTTCGACACCTTCTTACTGGCTTTGCTGTTTGTCTTACAACCTTGGCTCTGCTTTCTTCGTGCAGCATGGGGTGCTGCCTCATGAATTCCTGTCCCGCTCACTCAGCCTGACCAAGCGGCCATTTTGAAATCACCAGGAAGATTTATGAATAACAAAAACTTCTTTTCAATGTACATCTCCAGGTATGTGGTTATATGGTTTTAGATGTTCTCAAATCAGAATCCTCGTATTCCACTAGTTTTGTGACATCAGACAAGACACTACTCTAAATATCAGTGTCTTTGCCAGCTTCATGGTGACACCATACAACTGTATCTCATCGGTTTCCACAAAAATTAAAGAACCATATGTATGCATGTGGTTAGTACAATGTGTGTTGCATAGAAAATGCTGAAGACATATTAGATTCTTTCTCCAGAGTATAATACATAACCATATTTTGGAGTGATTTCTGGGTTTTAACAATAGTTTTGGAAATTAAAATTATACCCTTAAACTGCTTAAAGATACTGGAAAATAATGTAGGAGAGCATCAGATTCTCGAATTCAATCTGTTATAATACTAAAGTTGAAAGGAATATTATAAAGTTTCTAATATAATTTTTCTTGATGTACGAGGAAAGTGAAAATTTTTATTTCATAAAAAGAATTAAAGTAAATGTCATTGGAGTATGTTGTGATTCGTATCATGACATCAGCGACATAGATTTATTTTCTGAAAACAAAAGGAACAAACTTGCATTAATTAAATACCTATTTTATGCCAAGCACTAGCGTTGTATTCTTACAGCTTTCTACAAGCTGACTGCCACCCATCATCCTCTACGCATTACCCATGAAATCAAACCCATGGGTTTTGTAGATTTTATAGCTATAAAAGCAGAATTTTACATACTTGTAAGTCCTATGAGATGCAAATTAGATGCCCCAACAGGTACACGAAAATGGCTAAAGTTTGGAAAAGGAGAAACCGAAATGGAGACAAACTGCCTGTAAGTGGGAGACAATGGGACTTACGCAATGATTTATTAAAATGCAGAATAACGCAGTTACTTTGGGGCGATGTTGTAGCAGTTTCTTTTTTAATTTTTTTTAACGTTTATTTATTTTTGAGACAGAGAGAGACAAAGCATGAACGGGGGAGGGTCAGAGAGAGAGGGAGACACAGAATCGAAGCAGGCTCCAGGCTCTGAGCTGTCAGCACAGAGCCCGATGTGGGGCTCGAACTCACGGACCGCGAGATCGTGACATGAGCCGAAGTCGGCCGCTTAACCGACTGAGCCACCCAGGCGGCCTTGTAGCAGTTTCTTACACATGTAATTTATCATGCGATCTAGGAATCACACCCCTCAGTATCTGCCCAAGAGAAATGAAAACCTATTACCACCGAAAATAGCCTATGTACACTATCTTAATCCCCGGGACCAGGAATCTTTCGTAGTCCAAACAGCCATCACATTTTGCAAAGACAAACCGTGATGCATCCACACGGCAGAATACTACTTGGGAATGGAAATGGAGTGGATCCCTAGTACCCCAGCAGGCAGGTGGACGCGGGCAGGACAAAGCTCGCTAGGTGTGTGCCTTTCCTACGGCTGCTGTCACAAACTGCATGAACTTGGCGTAGAACACAACCGTTTTATTCCCGAGTAGTCCTACAGGCTAGAAGTCTCAGGCTGATCTTACTGGGCTGTGCTTTCTCCGGAAGCTCTAGGAGAGAGCCTGTTTGGGGGCCTCTTCCAGTTCCTCCGGCGGCCTGGAGACCTTGACACGACGTCCGTTGTTCCATCTCCCAAGAGCATCACTCCAGGCTCTGCCTCCGTCATTACACACAGCCTTCTTCAGCACAATCACAGCTCCCTCCTCTGCCTCTTCTCTGCACGCCTGTAAGTACCCCGGGAGCCACGTGGGTAAGGCAGGATGCTGGCCCCATCTCAGGATCCTTGGCTGGATCACACAGGCAAGGTCCTGGCTGTCACACAAGGCACCATCCCCAGGTTCATGGACGTCTTTGGGGGCTACTTTCCAGCTGACATCACAAACCAAAACTGCCAGACACAAACGTCTACAAGCTTTATGTTTGGATGAATAGAAACTTCTGGAAAGGGCGACACTTTTCCTCTTTAGAAACGGTAATGGTGACTTTAAAAAGCACTAGCATACTCTCTTTAACCATTACAATATTTTAGAAGTGGGAGAGAACAGTTTGCTGTGATGAGCAGAAGCAAAGCAATCCATTCGGGTTTAATACGACACTAGTTAGCTTGTAGGCCACACCAGGGTCCCAGCTATAAAAGAGAACATTGGAGAGCAGGCTGGAAGAACATCAAAACTAGGTACAAATAAAGCCACGTCAGTACGGTTTCCAGGAAGCACGTATGGGAAATCCAACTTCCTGGGTATCACCAGACCGTCTTTTCTCGTGCCTTTAATCCAACTAATTGCCGTAGTTAATTTTAATGTCCTTTGAGTCCCAAGCTTGCCAATGATGAAAGACACAACGAATTTTCTTCAGAGAATTTCAGAGAACTGGTTTAAAACCTAACCAATTATTTGTGCGTGTGTGTATGTGTGTGTGTAAACTTAAGCTTCAGTTTGTTTTCAGTGAGATTATAAAACATGCCTCTCAAATATCTGTAATTGTACTCAAGTGTTTAAAAGCCGCAAATTCAACCAAGGTGCGCCGACCGCTCTCCAGCTCAGCCTGGCGCGGTGTTACAGACACAGCGGTGTGCCCGGTGGGTGCGGACTGGCCACCCTAGAGAGGACATGTGATTCGGGGAGCCCATAATTAAACACACAATGAGGCATGGATCGTTCAGTTGGTATGAAAGCCACGAACGTGCACTATTCCGAGCCGCATGCTTTATATGTGCTGTATGAAAACCTCATAGCAAGACGAGCCCTGACGGTCTTCCGGCCCCACAAACTCAACACACGGTAAGAGGCACCTTAGGTGCTCCTGGGGTTACTGCCAGAGGAAGACTGTGGCCAACCGCAACCCTCTCTAGCTTCAAATGAACATTTGCCTTCAGTTTTATTTTCTTGTTTTCTCTTTTTAAATTTTTAAAATTCCTTTAAAGTTTTTCAATGTTTATTTATTTTTGAGAGAGAGAGACAGACAGAGTGAGAGCAGGGTGAGGCAGAGAGAGACAGAAAGAGAGAATCTTAACCAGGCTCTAGGCTGTGAGCTGTCCACACAGAGCCCAACATGGGGCTTGAACCCACGAACCATGGGTGAGACCATGACCTGAGCCGAAGTCAGACACTTAACCGACTGAGCCACCCACATGCCCCTATTTTCTTGTTTTCTATTCACAAACCAGTACTTTCCTTTAAAATTGCAATAAACACTATAGAACGTAATGGTATGAAGCAATTTGGGGGGGATGGAATAGTCTGGAAGCTATTTTGATATCTGTACACACATTTTGGAAAGACTCTTGAAGAATGGAATCTGCTTAGAAAATAGGCTTCCAGTCCTTGTTTAATTTGAGATTCAAGTACATTGTGTGTGTGTGTGTGTGTGGCCCAGTACTCAACTGTCTGGTTAAAAAAGATCTATGTGTTTATCACTTTATTCTGCTGAACAATGAAAAATGGATAAAGAAGACATTAGTGGAAATCGATAGCTTTTTGAGAAGCATCGGGCGAATTTATCTGCCTCTTGAATATATGGGGCATTCTCTGCATACAGACTATTCAGGATCACATATGGATGTTAAAATATCAGCAGGAATAAACAATCATTTTTGAGCCTCTGAGCTTAGAAGTTAAAAAGCATTAATAGGCAAGTAAATCATTTTCATCCAACAATAAGAAAATAGCAAATTAAATATAAATATGATTTAGGTTGATTGGGACACTATTTCAAAGAGTTAACAGAGTGATCTCTAATTTTGTTCAATGGTACTTTGGTTTAGAAGGGAGA